>NC_056457.1:36433506-36473506 GCF_018296145.1 Oncorhynchus tshawytscha | reverse complement strand
TTTACAGTATACAGTATACCACTATCTACAGTGTACAGTATACAGTATAGCACTATCTAGAGTATACCACTATCTACAGTATACCACTATCTACAATATACAGTATACCACTATCTACAGTATACAGTATACCACTATCTACAGTATACAGTATACCACTATCTATAGTATACCACTATCTACAGTATACCACTATCTACAGTATACAGTATACCACTATCTACAGTATACAGTATACCACTATCTACAGTATACAGTATACCACTATCTACAGTATACCACTATCTACGGTATACCACTATCTACAGTATACAGTATACTACTATCTACAGTATACAGTATACCACTATCTACAGTATACCACTATCTACAGTATACCACTATCTACAGTATACAGTATACCACTATCTACAGTATACCACTATCGACAATATACAGTATACCACTATCTACAGTATACAGTATACCACTATCTACAGTATACAGTATATCTATAGTATACCACTATCTACAGTATACAGTATACCACTATCTATACAGTATACCACTATCTACAGTATACCACTATCTACAGTATACCACTATCTACAGTATACAGTATACCACTATCTACAGTATACAGTATACCACTATCTATAGTATACAGTATACCACTATCTACAGTATACCACTATCTACAGTATGCAGTATACCACTATCTACAGTATACCACTATCTACAGTATACCACTATCTACAGTGTACAGTATACAGTATACTACTATCTACAGTATACAGTATACCACTATCTACAGTATACCACTATCTACAGTATCCCACTATCTACAGTATACAGTATACCACTATCTACAGTATACAGTATACCACTATCTACAGTATACCACTATCTACAGTATACAGTATACCACTATCTACAGTATACAGTGTACAATATACTACTATCTACGGTATACAGTATACCACTATCTACAGTATACCACTATCTACAGTATACTACTATCTACAGTATACAGTATACCACTATCTACAGTATACCACTATCTACAGTATACCACTATCTACAGTATACAGTATACCACTATCTACAGTATACAGTATACCACTATCTACAGTATACAGTATACCACTATCTACAGTATACAGTATACCACTATCTACAGTATACAGTATACCACTATCTACAGTATACAGTATACCACTATCTACAGTATCTATAGGATGTGTGTGTGTGTGTGTGTGTGTGTGTGTGTGTGTGTGTGTGTGTGTGTGTGTGTGTGTGTGTGTGTGTGTGTGTGTGTGTGTGTGTGTGTGTGTGTGTGTGTGTGTGTGTGTGTGTGTGTGTGTGTGTGTGTGTGTGTGTGTGTGTGTGTATGTATGTGTGTGTGCGTGCGTGTGTGTGCGTGTCCCCTACCATGTGTTCCATGTTAGCAGCAGGTGGGTGGACCTGTCCTCTGAGCTTGTTGTGCAGATCTAGTATGGCGGTCATGTCTGCCTCTGTGATGGCTCTCTTCCCTCTCTGCTTGGCCTGCCACCTGTCCCCCTCTTCAACAAAGTACCTCTCCAGAATACCATCCCAGCCGGGGGCCGTACCATTACCGCGGTTACCGTTCCCAATCATCACCATGGAGACGGAGGCGTGGAACGCCAGTAGCATGGACGCTCCCCTTAGCCAGTCCCAGGACATCATGACCGATGGAGGGAGGGATGAATGGATTAATGGATCGATCAATAGATGGATGGACAGATTGATGACCTTTTCAACTGTGGAGCCTTGGGGAAGATGAATGAACGATGGAGTCCCCGTTTGGTTTTATTTCTCTCTGTCTTCTCCTCCTCTCCTTTGTGTCCTGGTGTAGAGGGAGAGATTCCTGGAGTAGAGGGAGAGATTCCTGGAGTAGAGGGAGAGATTCCTGCTGTAGAGGGAGAGATTCCTGGTGTAGAGGGAGAGATTCCTGGAGTAGATGGAGAGATTCCTGGTGTAGAGGGAGATATTCCTGTGTAGAGGGAGAGATTCCTGCTGTAGAGGGAGAGATTCCTGCTGTAGAGGGAGAGATTCCTGGTGTAGATGGAGAGATTCCTGGTGTAGAGGGAGAAGGAAATAAAGTTATTGGCCGGGCTTAACAACCTGTATCGAGTTTTGCTAAATAACTTGAGTCAATATTGATTTTGGTAGGTACAGTGGATTGGAGAGCGGTGGTGTTGGCTCGTGGCCAGTGTTATAATTTGGGAGACTGTTGGGGTTTGCTAGGGGTAAATTGTGGAGATGTAGTGATTCACCCATACACATCGATCCCTGATTCAAATTTTGAAGATGTGTTAAGATGAGTTAAGATGTGATAAGATGTGATAAGATGAGTTAAGATGCATTAAGATGGATAAAGATGAGTTAAGATGAGTTAAGATGCATTAAGATGAGTTAAAATGAGTTAAGATGGATTACGATGAGTTAAGATGCATTAAGATGAGTTAAGATGCATTAAGATGAGTTAAGATGAGTTAAGATGCATTAAGATGAGTTAAGATGAGTTAAGATGGATTACGATGAGTTAAGATGCATTAAGATGAGTTAAGATGAGTTAAGATGCATTAAGATGAGTTAATATGAGTTTAAGATGAGTTAAGATGAGTTACGATGCATTAAGATGAGTTAAGATGAGTTCAGATGTCTGTGGGAGCCCACACCAATCTAGATGAAGCATTTGCTAGAATCCTTCATGAAACCTAGTGACATCCTACACGGTGGCTGTTTCCAAGGAAACAAACCCACTTCTCGTGTTTTCAACTTCCAAGCACATTTTCATGCAAGTCGACAGATTTCTCCTTTAGCTCAGGAATACAATGACCCTATATCCAATTGGAATGGATGTAATTTTGCATTATGCTCACGCAGACAGACAGACAGACAGACAGACAGACAGACAGACAGACAGACAGACAGACAGACAGACAGACAGACAGACAGACAGACAGACAGACAGACAGACAGACAGACAGACAGACAGACAGACAGACAGACAGACAGACAGACAGACCTGGCTCTCAAGAGAAGACAGGCTATGTGCACACTGCCCACAAAATGAGTTGGAAACTGAGCTGTACTTCCTAACCTCCTGCCCAACGTATGACCATATTAGAGAGACATATTTCCCTCAGATTACACAGATCCACAAAGAATAAGAAAACAAATCCAATTTTGATAAACTCCCATATCTACTGGGTGAAATTCCACAGTGTGCCATCACAGCAGCAACATTTGACCTGTTGCCACGAGAAAAGGGCAACCAGTGAAGAACAAACACCATTGTAAATACAACCCATATTTATGCTAATTTATTTTACCTTGTGTAGTTTAACCATTTGTACATTGTTACAACACTATATACATATATATATATATATATATATATATATATATATATATATATATATATATATATAAAATATGACATTTGTAATGTCTTTATTGTTTTGAAACTTCTGTATGTGTGATGTTTACTGTTAATTTTTATTGTTTATTTCACTTTTGTATATTATCTACCTCACTTGCTTTGGCAATGTTAACACATGTTTCCCATGCCAATAAAGCCCCTTGAACTGAATTGAATTGAATAGACAGATAGATAGACAGATAGATAGATAGGATTACCCAACTTCAACTCATCAGCTCCCTGTTTCATTGACTCTTTATGTTAGTTTAGTTTTTTTTGGGGGGGACTCAGAGACCTCCAGGGGGGGGACTCAGTGACCTCCAGGGAAAGCCTTGTGGTATTTGATTTTGGTAACTGGATTTAAACCAACAATCCTCTTTGCCACAACACGTGCGCAAAATGGCTGGAATAGTTTGAACATGGGCTACAGTAGTGCAAATATACACAGGGCAAACTAAGATACTCATATACATGTTTTTCTTGATAATGTTATAGGGTACATTTAAATTCAGTGAAACAAAAACTTTTATTCCATAAAAATATTTTCAATCTCAATAAAAGGTAAAATAGTAAACTGTATAATGACCTTTGATCAATTTCAAATGACGCTGAAATAGCTGGAATAAACGCTGTTCAAGTGACAGTCGGACACAGCCTCACGTCAGCTGAAGTTTAACGACCAGGAACATTTCCTCCCGCTACGCAGTTCTGCTTCACAAATGCGATTGACTCTGCACGGTTGTCGCAAAAAAAAAAAGTCCCGTGTGAATTGAAGAAATAGCTGCACACTTCACAAAGTCGTTTGGATCTTTTTGACTTCACTCTGCAGGAAGGAATCTTGAACTCCAAAGCCTCCAAAACCATTCAGTACATGTATCCTCAACTCAGACCACACCTCTCAGAAGTTATAACACAGCCCACTCGTTTCACCTGGCAGCACAGCCAGCGGGAGCAACCGTGTGTGTGTGTGTGTGTGTGTGTGTGTGTGTGTGTGTGTGTGTGTGTGTGTGTGTGTGTGTGTGTTGTTTCGGTGTGTGTGTTGTTTCGGTGTGTGTGTGTGTGTGTGTGTGTGTGTGTTGTTTCGGTGTGTGTGTTGTTTCGGTGTGTGTGTGTGTTGTTTCAGTGTGCGCACACACACACACGCACACTGAAACAACACACACACACACACCAAAACAACACACACACACCCCGAAACAACACACACACACACACACTGTTATGGGATTTTTTTATAAATAATGACTAGATGCGGTATACGGCACTATAAGAGGTCTATCCTGTAGTGTTAAATAATGTGTGCTCATTAGGAAGAGGTTAAATGTACCTAGGAAGAAAGGAGTCTATGTGGGGGTAGAAGGAGAACGGAGAGGAGCATTAACCTGTTGGAACCGACTGGGATGTAAATCTGTGGAGATAAGAGAGGACAGGGAGAGCCCCTCCAGAGCTCTAGTATCTGGGGGGAGCCTGGAACTGTCAGCTGAGTGGTTATAATCTGTGGTGAGACTCATGAGAAAATCTCTATGTCGGTGTGTATGTATATGCGTAGGTTAGGATGGTATAAAAGGAATGTATTTGTGAAAACTCTCGCAAATAAATCTGGATCTGATCAATTGTGAGCTGGGAATTCTGTCTGTTTTATTTCAGACCAGAACTTTACAACCTCTGGGTATCAGACAGATAAATATAAATTGGAATCTATGAACATTGATTACAAAATTACTTAACACACACGCACAACGAAACAACACACACACACACAGGCATGCACACACACACACACACACACACACACACACACACACACACACACACACACACACACACACACACACACACACACACACACACACAACAAAACGAAACAACACACACACACAGGCATGCACACACACACACACACACACACACACACACACACACACAAAAACGAAACAACACACACACACAGGCATGCACACACGGGTGAACACGCACATGCATGCACTGACAACACACACACACACACACACACACACACACACACACACACACACACACACACACACACACACACACACACACACACACACACACACACACACAACAAGCCTTTATATATTAACTTCACCTTCAGGTGCTGCTCACAGTTTCCCCCTATTACAGTTTTTTCCAAATGCTTACACACGTTTTCAAAACGGTCTCCTTTTTTTCAAATCTCTACACACAGTTCCCAAAACTGCACACACAAAATGCAAAATGCCTCACATCTCCTTCAAAATGTAACACTGCATTCAAAATGCCTCACATCTCCTTTCAAAATGTAACACTGCATTCAAAATGCCTCACATCTCCTTCAAAATGTAACACTGCATTCAAAATGCCTCACATCTCCTTCAAAATGTAACACTGCATTCAAAATGCCATAAACACATGTCAGAATGAAGCATTTGCATCAAATGGCAAACACTGCTTTCATAATACTACATTTGTGGATATACCATGTAAACACTGTTGTTCTAAATCTAAAGCTCTTTGGTCTTTCATAGGCTTATATCTACATTTCATTACAATGTTCTACAGTGAAAGTCATCTGCTGAGAGGGGTAACAAGTACACTGTAAACACTAATGCAATGTAGAAACAGAAAATATTTAGTAGGCCAAACATTACTGTTGTATACAGTAGCATACAACAAAACCATAAACATATGTAAACCAAAAGTATATTCTTTAGAATACAGTAAACAACACAATTGTGTGTGTGGGGTCCCGGGGGGCAGTCCAGGAATTGGTAGGGGGAGGGCAGTCACCAGTGCTAAGCCACCCTTCATCTCTTCTCCGGCCTGGGTCTGGCCACAATACCTCGTCAACATCACAAGATACGTTTTCTCTTGCCAAACATTGAGGGAAGTATCTCCTAGCATGGCGTATCCAACCTTGGACAGAGACAACCTCTATGTCCCCACATGGAGGGAAGTATCTCCTAGCATGGCGTATCCAACCTTGGACAGAGGCAACCTCTATGTCCCCACATGGAGGGAAGTATCTCCTAGCATGGTGTATCCAACCTCTATGTCCCCACATGGAGGGAAGTACCTCCTAGCATGGCGTATCCAACCTTGGACAGAGGCAACCTCTATGTCCCCACATGGAGGGAAGTATCTCCCAGTATCCAACCTTGGACAGAGACAACCTCTATGTCCCCACATGGAGGGAAGTATCTCCTAGCATGGCGTATCCAACCTTGGACAGAGGCAACCTCTATGTCCCCACATGGAGGGAAGTATCTCCTAGCATGGCGTATCCAACCTTGGACAGAGGCAACCTCTATGTCCCCACATGGAGGGAAGTATCTCCTAGCATGGCGTATCCAACCTTGGACAGAGGCAACCTCTATGTCCCCACATGGAGGGAAGTATCTCCCAGTATCCAACCTTGGACAGAGACAACCTCTATGTCCCCACATGGAGGGAAGTATCTCCCAGTATCCAACCTTGGACAGAGGCAACCTCTATGTCCCCACATGGAGGGAAGTATCTCCTTGTATCCAACCTTGGACAGAGACAACCTCTATGTCCCCACATGGAGGGAAGTATCTCCTAGCATGGCGTATCCAACCTTGGACAGAGGCAACCTCTATGTCCCCACATGGAGGGAAGTATCTCCCAGTATCCAACCTTGGACAGAGACAACCTCTATGTCCCCACATGGAGGGAAGTATCTCCTAGCATGGCGTATCCAACCTTGGACAGAGACAACCTCTATGTCCCCACATGGAGGGAAGTATCTCCCAGTATCCAACCTTGGACAGAGGCAACCTCTATGTCCCCACATGGAGGGAAGTATCTCCTTGTATCCAACCTTGGACAGAGACAACCTCTATGTCCCCACATGGAGGGAAGTATCTCCTAGCATGGCGTATCCAACCTTGGACAGAGGCAACCTCTATGTCCCCACATGGAGGGAAGTATCTCCTAGCATGGTGTATCCAACCTTGGACAGAGGCAACCTCTATGTCCCCACATGGAGGGAAGTACCTCCTAGCATGGCGTATCCAACCTTGGACAGAGGCAACCTCTATGTCCCCACATGGAGGGAAGTATCTCCCAGTATCCATCCTTGGACAGAGGCAACCTCTATGTCCCCACATGCGTCCCCCCTTTCCTGGAGAAGCGGCATGCGGGCATAGGGTCGATCATACACTTTCCAGCGCCAGGCTGAGAAGAATTCCTCTATGGGATTTAGAAAATATGAATATGTGGGTAGGTACAAAACTACAAATTGTTTTTGGACCAGAACAGCCCGGTGAAAACTAACATTGTCCCATAAAACCACAAATCTAGCAGGCTACTGATCTGGATCAGGGACAAGCATTGTGTAAATTGCATCCAGAAGAGTGAGCATATGGCCGGTGTTGTACGGACCCAGTGTGGCGTTGTGATGGAGGACCCCGTTTTGAGTGATGGCAGCACACATAGTTATATTACCCCCACGCTGTCCGGGGACATTGGTAAATGCCTTCTGTCCTATTACACTTCTTCCGCGGTGCCTGGTTTTGGTGAGGTTAAGGCCAACCTCATCCACATAAAAAAATTCATGGCGAATTACATGGGCATCCAGCTCCAATAATCTCTGTAACAGACAAAAGGATATACAGATGAGTAAATATGGTCTGAAGTACTGGAAGTAGTGTTGCATACATACCTCTACAAAGTCATGTCGCATATTCTTGACTCTGTCGGAGTTTCTCTCAAATGGCACCTTGTAAAGTTGTTTCATCGTCACTCGGTGCCGTTGGAGGATGTGTTGTGTGGTCGACAGTAAAGTTGTTCCATCGTCACTCGGTGCCGTTGGAGGATGTGTTGTGTGGTCGACAGTAAAGTTGTTCCATCGTCACTCGGTGCCGTTGGAGGATGTGTTGTGTGGTCGACAGTAAAGTTGTTTCATCGTCACTCGGTGCCGTTGGAGGATGCGTTGTGTGGTCGACAGTAAAGTTGTTTCATCGTCACTTGGTGCCGTTGGAGGATGCGTTGTGTGGTCGACAGGCTTACAGCATTGATGTTGTTAAATATGGTGTCATTATTCAAGATATGCTCTCTTATCTCTCGAATCCTAATTGCATTGTTGGCCAAAACCATATTTATAATTGCAGTCTCTTGTACATCTGTAAACAAGCGTCCTCGTCCTCCATGATGTCTTTGCCTTTCCACTCTGGACAGAATTCAAACACAGTATGTGTTTAGCATAGGAACTGTAAACAATGTACAAAAACATGTAGTACAGCATAATAACCAACCTCATTCATTCAATGCAGTGCAGTAAATGGATGGCTTAGAGTTACAAATGTTTATGCAATACTATGCAGTCATATGTATTTTACAGTACATTACTGTAATGCTAAAATAGTCATTAGATAGTTGCATACCTGTTCTCATTTCTGAAGGTTCGAATTATGGACGTCACTGTAAATCGACTCAAATTGGGCTGGACTCTCAGTCCAGCCTCTCTCATGGTCAAACTGTGGTTGATCACATGATCAACAAGTGTTTCCCTAATCTCCTCAGAGATGGCTCTCCTTCCTTCTCTTCTTTGCCCTCGTCCTCTTCTTCCTCTTCCTCTCCCTCCTACTCCTCATGCTCTCTGGCCATTGTTGACATCCATTGTTCAAAACAGGTAATCTCACCTTTGACCTATTAATAGGCCTATACTACAGTAAAGCAGTGATTGGTTAGTGATCAGTTAAGCTATTAGTGTTTGCACATGTTTGCACATGTGAGGAGTGTGTGTGGTGAATAAGTGTAGCATTTTGATTGGTTGTGTTTGGAAAAGGAAAGCAAGTCCCTTCCTGTTAGATTTTTGTGTTTTAGGTAGAGAATTGTGTAGTGTTTTGAAAAAAGTGTTTTATGCAATTGACAACTGAGTCAAAGGCTGAGAAAATAGCTTATGGTTTTGGATATTTGGTGTGTAGTTTTGCACTTTAAGTGAGAGGTTTCAAAAATCGTGTGACATGAAAAGATTTTGTGTGTAAGCAGTTGGAAAAAACTGTAATAACCTACCTAGCTACAGTACAGCAACCAAATCACCGACACTGAAAATAGCTATGTAGTTTTTATGCTGGAGTAGGAAGCACAGTAATTACTTACAGCAGGAGAGTTCTACAGGAGAGTTCTACAGGAGAGGTTTACAGAAGAGTTCTACAGGAGAGTTCTACAGGAGAGTTCTACAGGATAGGTTTACAGAAGAGTTCTACAGGAGAGTTCTACAGGAGAGTTCTACAGGAGAGTTCTACAGGATAGGTTTACAGAAGAGTTCTACAGGAGAGTTCTACAGGAGAGGTTTACAGAAGAGTTCTACAGGAGAGTTCTACAGGAGAGTTCTACAGGAGAGGTTTACAGAAGAGTTCTACAGGAGAGTTCTACAGGAGAGTTCTACAGGATAGGTTTACAGAAGAGTTCTACAGGAGAGTTCTACAGGAGAGGTTTACAGAAGAGTTCTACAGGAGAGTTCTACAGGAGAGGTTTACAGAAGAGTTCTACAGGAGAGTTCTACAGGAGAGTTCTACAGGAGAGTTCTACAGGAGAGTTCTACAGGAGAGGTTTACAGGAGAGTTCTACAGGAGAGTTCTACAGGAGAGTTCTACAGGAGAGGTTTACAGGAGAGTTCTACAGGAGAGTTCTACAGGAGAGTTCTACAGGAGAGGTTTACAGGAGAGTTCTACAGGAGAGTTCTACAGGAGAGTTCTACAGGAGAGGTTTACAGGAGAGTTCTACAGGAGAGTTCTACAGGAGAGTTCTACAGGAGAGTTCTACAGTTACAGGAGAGTGTTACAGGAGAGTTCTACAGGAGAGTTCTACAGGAGAGTGTTACAGGAGAGTGTTACAGGAGAGTTTACAGGAGAGTTCTACAGGAGAGTTCTACAGGAGAGTTCTAGAGTTCTACAGGAGAGTTCTACAGGAGAGTGTTACAGGAGAGTGTTACAGGAGAGTGTTACAGGAGAGTGTTACAGGAGAGTTCTACAGGAGAGTTCTACAGGAGAGTTCTACAGGAGAGTTCTACAGGAGAGTGTTACAGGAGAGTGTTACAGGAGAGTGTTACAGGAGAGTGTTACAGGAGAGTTCTACAGGAGAGTTCTACAGGAGAGTTCTACAGGAGAGTAGTAACTCACAGGTTCTATATTAGAGTAAATAGTACACTGGTGTTTCGTCTAACGAAGGGTGTTATACCAACCCTGACCTAATACTAACCAAACCTGACCTAATACTAACCAAACCTTCCCTAATACTAACCAAACCTGACCTAATACCAAACCTGACCTAACACTAACCAAACCTGAGCTAATACCAAACCTGACCTAATACTAACCCAACCTGACCTAATACTAACCAAACCTTCCATAATACTAACCAAACCTGACCTAATACTAACCAAACCTTTCCTAATACTAACCAAACCTGACCTAATACCAAACCTGACCTAATACTAACCAAACCTGACCTAATACCAAACCTGACCTAATACTAACCAAACCTGACCTAAAACTAACCAAACCTGACCTAATACTAACCAAACCTGACCTAATACCAAACCTGACCTAATACTAACCAAACCTGACCTAAAACTAACCAAACCTGACCTAATACTAACCAAACCTGACCTAATACTAACCAAACCTGACCTAATACCAACCCTGACCTAATACTAACCAAACCTGTCCTAATACTAATCAAACCTGACCATACACTAACCAAACCTGACCTAATACTAACCAAACCTGACCTAATACCAAACCTGACCTAATACTAACCAAACCTGACCTAAAACTAACCAAACCTGACCTAATACTAACCAAACCTGACCTAATACTAACCAAACCTGACCTAATACTAACCAAACCTGACCTAAAACTAACCAAACCTGACCTAATACTAACCAAACCTGAACTAATACTAACCAAACCTGACCTAATACCAACCCTGACCTAATACTATCCAAACCTGTCCTAATACTAATCAAACCTGACCATACACTAACCAAACCTGACCTAATACTAACCTAACCTGACCTAATACTAACCAAACCTGACCTAATACCAATCCTGACCTAATACTAACCAAACCTGACCTAATACTATCCAAAGCTGTCCTAATACTAATCAAACCTGACCATACACTAACCAAACCTGACCTAATACTAACCAAACCTGACCTAATACCAACCCTGACCTAATACTAACCAAACCTGACATAATACTATCCAAACCTGTCCTAATACTAATCAAACCTGACCATACACTAACCAAACCTTCCCTAACACTAACCAAACTTGACCATACACTAACCAAACCTGATCTAATACTAACTAAGCCTGACCTAATACTAACCAAACCTGACCTAAAACTAACCAAACCTGACCTAATACTAACCAAACCTGACCTAATACCAAACCTGACCTAATACTAACCAAACCTGACCTAAAACTAACCAAACCTGACCTAATACTAACCAAACCTGACCTAATACTAACCAAACCTGACCTAATACCAACCCTGACCTAATACTATCCAAACCTGTCCTAATACTAATCAAACCTGACCATACACTAACCAAACCTGACCTAATACTAACCAAACCTGACCTAATACCAAACCTGACCTAATACTAACCAAACCTGACCTAAAACTAACCAAACCTGACCTAATACTAACCAAACCTGACCTAATACTAACCAAACCTGACCTAATACTAACCAAACCTGACCTAAAACTAACCAAACCTGACCTAATACTAACCAAACCTGAACTAATACTAACCAAACCTGACCTAATACCAACCCTGACCTAATACTATCCAAACCTGTCCTAATACTAATCAAACCTGACCATACACTAACCAAACCTGACCTAATACTAACCTAACCTGACCTAAAACCTGACCTAACCAAACCTGACCTAATACCAATCCTGACCCTGACCATACACTAACCAAACCTGACCTAATACTATCCAAACCTGACCTAATACCAACCCTGACCTAATACTAACCAAACCTGACATAATACTATCCAAACCTGTCCTAATACTAATCAAACCTGACCATACACTAACCAAACCTTCCCTAACACTAACCAAACTTGACCATACACTAACCAAACCTGATCTAATACTAACTAAGCCTGACCTAATACTAACCAAACTTGACCTAACACTAACCAAACCTGACCTAATACTAACCAAACCTGACCGTACACTAACCAAATCTGACCTAATACTAACCAAACCAAACCTGACCATACCAAACCCCACCTAATACTAACCAAACCTGACCAAACACAAGCACTACTTACCATTGCTACACCAAACATGTACCCATCTATCCAGGGCCGGCTCCAGGCGTAAGCTTGGCTTAGGTCCCCAGCCACTAGGGGACCCACGACTGTTTTGGAACTGAGTAAGGATCTCAACCAGGGATGTAGTGAAACGCACATAAACACTGTTGATTCACCTTTTCATTTAGTTCATTATTGTTTTACAAACATATTGTTGCGTTCTAATGGTGCCTGCCTCTGTGTTCTAATAGTGCTTGCCTCTGTGTTCTAATAGTGCCTGCCTCTGTGTGTTCTAATAGTGCCTGCCTCTGTGTGTTCTAATAGTGCCTGCCTCTGTGTGTTCTAATAGTGCCTGCCTCTGTGTGTTCTAATAGTGCCTGCCTCTGTGTTCTAATAGTGCCTGCCTCTGTGTGTTCTAATAGTGCCTGCCTCTGTGTTCTAATAGTGCCTGCCTCTGTGTTCTAATAGTGCCTGCCTCTCTGTGTTCTAATAGTGCCTGCCTCTGTGTTCTAATAGTGCCTGCCTCTCTGTGTTCTAATAGTGCCTGCCTCTGTGTTCTAATAGTGCCTGCCTCTCTGTGTTCTAATAGTGCCTGCCTCTCTGTGTTCTAATAGTGCCTGCCTCTGTGTTCTAATTGTGCCTGCCTCTGTGTTCTAATAGTGCCTGCCTCTGTGTTCTAATAGTGCCTGCCTCTCTGTGTTCTAATAGTGCCTGCCTCTGTGTTCTAATAGTGCCTGCCTCTGTGTGTTCTAATAGTGCCTGCCTCTGTGTTCTAATAGTGCCTGCCTCTGTGTTCTAATAGTGCCTGCCTCTGTGTTCTAATCGTGCCTGCCTCTGTGTTCTAATAGTGCCTGTCTCTGTGTTCTAATAGTGCCTGCCTCTCTGTGTTCTAATAGTGCCTGCCTCTGTGTTCTAATAGTGCCTGCCTCTCTGTGTTCTAATAGTGCCTGCCTCTCTGTGTTCTAATAGTGCCTGCCTCTGTGTTCTAATTGTGCCTGCCTCTGTGTTCTAATAGTGCCTGCCTCTGTGTTCTAATAGTGCCTGCCTCTCTGTGTTCTAATAGTGCCTGCCTCTGTGTGTTCTAATAGTGCCTGCCTCTGTGTGAACAAGTGGAATGATGACTCAGCTATGCTCGTTATGTTCTCCTGCTCCCCCTAAAAACAGGTAGTTAGCAGCGAACTCACTCACTACTCTGCCCAACGGCAGACTCCGCCCAACGGCAGACTCCGCCCAACGGCAGACTCCGCCCTAGCACAGGGCGAGACATGAAGCGAACCACCTCAGCCCGGACCAACTCTGGCAAGTGGGAGACAAACCTCGCTGACAGTGGCCTTGCGAGATTCATGACATTAGACAATTGGTTTAACGTCCCTGGACTCCTGCCGTGTCAACAGACATCCCAGAAACAACAGCCTTTTACAATGGTGTACTTTAACAGTTCACAATGCAGAAAACTAAACTCCAGTCAGCTACAGTACGAAGAACACGAACGTGATAAAAAAATATATAAACTCATTTCAATTAATATATCTCCACATCCAAATGTTTCTTGACTTTTCTAGTGTCCAGTCCAAATGAACTGTTTTGGAAGGACAAACCTAATGTGTGCATGTTGTGTAAAAACTACATAAATGGACAGTAGGCCTTCCCTATTACAGAGAAAAACAGACCTGCATGCAAATGCAATTAAACAATACAGTTGTAAAATTGTCATATGTTTTTGGTTTATATCGGTGGTTGTTCGTCTTATCTCGATCGTCCAATGAGGTTTATAATTTACCCTCCTTTTTTATTCATCGCATCATCACTGGTCTCAACTTACTGTTGCTAGGTAGAATAGTAAAATACACAGAAGAATACACAACATTTCTAAATGTGGTGGTTCATCATCAGTATTTGTCTTCCTATGTTAGTCACTTGACAGTCATTCAATTAGCCATGTCAGCTAACAATTTTCAAGCCAGTAATCTAAACTTGTAGTAATGATGTCTGAATACCGTTCTGGCACACAGGGCACGTGCCTAAGAGCAATGACCTCTAGGTGGCCCACGGTGATTTTTTTCATCATTTTCACTCAGATATCATTAACATGGCATAAGTCTTGGCAAAAAAGAGTAGAAATTAATGAAGTATTTTATAAAATTGCTTAACTTCTCGACAAACAGTAGAAATATGTTGCAGTATTGCAGAGAACGTACTTTAAAAGTTCAATGTTTCTTTCAACCATAAAAAGGGGACTCCAAAAGGCTAGGGCTGACTCCATACATATGGACTCTATACATATGGACTCTATACATATGGACTCTATTCATATGGACTCCATACATATGGACTCTATTCATATGGACTCTATTCATATGGACTCTATTCATATGGACTCTATTCATATGGACTCTATACATATGGACTCTATACATATGGACTCTATTCATATGGACTCTATTCATATGGACTCTATTCATATGGACTCTATTCATATGGACTCTATTCATATGGACTCTATTCATATGGACTCTATTCATATGGACTCCATACATATGGACTCTATTCATATGGACTCTATTCATATGGACTCTATTCATATGGACTCTATTCATATGGACTCTATTCATATGGACTCTATACATATGGACTCTATTCATATGGACTCTATTCATATGGACTCTATTCATATGGACTCTATTCATATGGACTCTATTCATATGGACTCTATACATATGGACTCTATTCATATGGACTCTATTCATATGGACTCTATTCATATGGACTCTATTCATATGGACTCTATTCATATGGACTCTATTCATATGGACTCCATACATATGGACTCTATTCATATGGACTCTATTCATATGGACTCTATTCATATGGACTCTATACATATGGACTATATATGTTTATTTTTTATATTTTTTATTTCACCTTAATTTAACCAGGTAAGCCAGTTTAAGGAAGATGGGCTATGTACAGGTGAAGTGATCTGTGAGCTGATCTCACAGCTGATGCTTAAAGTTACTGAGGGAGATATGAGTCTATAGCTTCAGTGATTTTTGCAATTCGTTCCAGTCATGGGCAGCAGAGAACTGGAAGTAAAGGCGGCCACATGAGGAATTGGCTTTGGGGGTGACCAGTGAGATATACCTGCTGGAGCGCGTGCTATGGGTGGGTGCTGCTATGGCGACCAGTGAGCTGAGATAAGGAGGGGCTTTACCTAGCAAAGACTTATAGATGACCTGGAGTGGGTTTGGCGACGAATATGAAGCGAGGGCCAGCCAACGAGAGCGTACAGGTCGCGGTGGTGGGTAGTACATGGGGCTTTGGTGACCAAAAGGATGGCACTGTGATGGACTACATCCAGTTTGCTGAATAGAGTGTTGGAGGTATTTTGTAAATTACATCGCTTAAGTTGAGGATTGGTAGGATGGTCAGTTTTACAAGGGTATGTTTGGCAGCATGAGTGAAGGATGCTTTGTTTTGAAATAGGAAGCCGATTCTAGATTTAATTTTGGATTGAAGATGTTTAATGTGAGTCTGGACGGAGAGTTTACAGTCTAGCCAGACACCTAGGTATTTGTAGTTGTCCATATATTCTAAGTCAGAACCGTCCAGAGTAGTGATGCTAGTCAGCGGGCGGGTGCGGGCAGCGATTGAAGAGCATGCATTTAAGAGCAGTTGGAGGCCACGGAAGAGGAGTTGTGTGGCATTGAAGCTCATTTTGGAGGTTTTTTAACACAGTGTCTAAAGAAGGGCCAGAAGTATACAGATTGGTGACCTCTGCGTAGAGGTGGATCAGAGACTCACCAGCAGCAAGGCTGTGTGTAGGGCTCTCTCCCATCTAGTCTACTCCTCAGGCTGTGTGTAGGGCTCTCTCCCATCTAGTCTACTCCTCAGGCCGTGTGTAGGGCTCTCTCACATTGGGGACCCACCATATGGTGAACTCCCATAAAGGCAGGCTTTACTGTCCGTTCTCCGGGTCACTAGCTCAGGCCTCGGCCACAGCCCTGTTTCCTGTCTCCTGTTTCCTGTTTCTTGTCTCCTGCCTCTCACTGCTAGCCAAAACCTTCTACCCCCCTGGTCCTCCCGCCGCAGCTGAAACAGTATTGACTAGCCTCATCCACAACCCCCTGAGACACACACACACACACACACACACACACACACACGCACACACACACACGCACACCCACACACACACACACACACACACACACACACACGACACACACACACACACACACACACACACACACACACACACACACACACACACACACACACACACGCACACACGCACACACGCACACACACGCACACACACACACACACACACACACACACACACACACACACACACACACACACACACACACACACACACACACACACACTCTCTCTCTCTATTTCTCTCTCTCACACTCTTCGGTACAGCCTTTCTCCATCTCCCTCAATCTGTCTTTAACTCCCTCCTTCCCTCCAACTCCCTGGTGGGAAGACACAATGAGGTGCAGATGTTGAGTTGAGGGCCCTGGTCAGATGTTGTGTTTCGGGCCCTGGTCAGATGTTGTGTTGAGGGCCCTGGTCAGATTTTGTGCTGGGGGCCCTGGCCAGATGTTGTGTTGAGGGCCCTGGCCAGATGTTGTGTTGAGGGCCCTGGCCAGATGTTGTGTTGAGGGCCCTGGCCAGATGTTGTGTTGAGAGCCCTGGCCAGATGTTGAGTTGAGGGCCCTGGTCAGATATTGTGTTGAGGGCCCTGGTCAGATATTGTATTGAGGGCCCTGGTCCAATGTTGTGCACTTCAAAGGTAGTAGGGTGCCATTTGGGATGAAGGCTACATGTGTAGAGCCAGACCAAATCCTGCATTCTCACAACAGGGCCTTTGGACAGCAACCACATAGCACTCACATTAAAATTATTAGTTGGACCCATTGTAACTCTGGCTCACTGCTCTCTAAATGGTTCTGGTTGACTTGGACCCATTGTATCTCTGGCTCACTGCTCTCTAAATGGTTCTGGTTGACTTGGACCCATTGTATCTCTGGCTCACTGCTCTCTAAATGGTTCTGGTTGACTTGGACCAATTGTATCTGGCTCACTGCTCTCTAAATGGTACTGGTTGACTTGAATTCGAGAGTTCTGGTTTGGGATAGGTGTTAGGATGAAGTTCTGGTTTGGGATAGGGGTTAGGATGAAGTTCTGGTTTGGGATAAGGGTTGGGATGAAGTTCTGGTTTGGGATAACGGTTAGGATGAAGTTCTGGTTTCGGATAGGGATTAGGATGAAGTTCTGGTTTAGGATAAGGGTTAGAATGTAGTTCTGGTTTGGGATAGGGATTAGGATGAAGTTCTGGTTTGGGATAGGGGTTAGGATGAAGTTCTGGTTTAGGATAGGGGTTAGGATGAAGTTCTGGTTTGGGATAAGGGTTAGGTTGAAGTTCTGGTTTGGGATAAGGATGATTTTCTGGTTTGGGATAAGGGTTAGGTTGAAGTTCTGGTTTGGGATAAGGATGATGTTCTGGTTTGGGATAAGGATGATGTTCTGGTTTGGGATAAGGATGAAGTTCTGGTTTGGGATAAGCGTTAGGATGAAGTTCTGGTTTGGGATAAGGATGAAGTTCTGGTTTTTGATAAGGGTTAGGATGAAGTTCTGGTTTGGGATAAGCGTTTGGATGAAGTTCTGGTTTGGGATAAGAATGAAGTTCTGGTTTGGGATAAGGGTTAGGATGAAGTACTGGTTTGGGATAAGGATGAAGTTCTGGTTTGGGATAAGGATGAAGTTCTGGTTTGGGATAAGGGTTAGGCTGAAGTACTGGTTTGGGATAAGGATGAAGTTCTGGTTTGGGATAAGGGTTAGGATGAAGTACTGGTTTGGGATAAGGATGAAGTTCTGGTTTTTGATAAGCGTTAGGATGAAGTTCTGGTTTGGGATAAGGATGAAGTTCTGGTTTGGGATAAGGATGAAGTTCTGGTTTGGGATAAGGATGAAGTTCTGGTTTTTGATAAGCGTTAGGATGAAGTTCTTGGTTTGGGATAAGGATGAAGTTCTGGTTTGGGATAAGGATGAAGTTCTGGTTTGGGATAAGGATGAAGTTCAGGTTTTTGATAAGCGTTAGGATGAAGTTCTGGTTTGGGATAAGGATGAAGTTCTGGTTTGGGATAAGGGTTAGGATGAAGTACTGGTTTGGGATAAGGATGAAGTTCTGGTTTGGGATAAGGATGAAGTTCTGGTTTGGGATAAGGGTTAGGGTGAGAGGAAGTGTAAAGACCATCGAGGCCATTTGGATGCCGTCCTGAAGACGAGAGACACCGTACTCGCTCCAGTTCTGAATCCTCCAGTAGAATATGATTGTCGTATTCCCTCCTCTAGTGGTGTGTCTGTGTTGACACACCATCTTCATTTAAAATATGCTCCCATGTTTTCTTCATTCACAATTGAAAACCTAATCCAGCCATCTGAATACTGCGTAATGGTATTTGCATTCATTCATTTGTCCTACTGTGCCTCGCAAAAAATAACATATTTTTGAAAATGTTTACTTTCCTTATTTACACTTGTTTCCTTCCCAATGCATTCTGTCTGCATCTCAAAATGGCCCCGTTTCCTGTATAGTGCACTATTGTTTACCATCTCTATTCAGCTGTTCATCTGTTTCCATTGCCATTTCTGTTTTTCTGTGTTCATCTACAGTATGTGTGGCACAGAGCCAGAACTGTGTGTGTGTGTGTGTGTGTGTGTGTGTGTGTGTGTGTGTGTGTGTGTGTGTGTGTGTGCGTGCATATGTGTGTGTGCATGCGTGTGTGTGTGCGTGCACATGTGTGTGTGTGTGTGTGGGTGTTTGTGCATGTGTGTGTGCGTGCATATGTGTGTGTGCATGCGTGTGTGTGTGCGTGCACATGTGTGTGTGCATGTGTGTGGGTGTTTGTGCATGTGTGTGTGTGTGCATGCGTGTGTGTGTGTGTGTGTGTGTGTGTGTGCGCGCATATGTGTGTGTGCATGTGTGTGTGTGTTTGTGCATGTGTGTGTGTGTGTGTGCATGCGTGTTTGTGTGTGTGTGTGTGTGTGTGTGTATGTTTCAACTGCAGGAGAATGTGATGTCTCCTAGGGAATCCACTCCTTGAAGTCACGATAAACAGAAGGTAAGTGAGGTTGACGTTCCAGGAGACTGTGTTCTTTGAAAAATAAAAAATACTTTACAAACCTAATGTCCGTTCAGTATCTGATCACGTCAGTGTGATGCGTAACTTTGGGGACCAACCATCAGTCTATGTTCTAACTACCAGTATACACACTGGGGACCAACCATCGGTCTATAGTCTAACTACCAGTATACCCACCACCAATGGGGACCAACCATCGGTCTATAGTCTAACTACCAGTATACCCACTGGGGACCAACCATCGGTCTATAGTCTAACTACCAGTATACCCACTGGGGACCAACCATCGGTCTATAGTCTAACTACCAGTATACCCACTGGGGACCAACCATCAGTCTGTAGTCTAACTACCAGTATACCCACCACCACTGGGGACCAACCATCAGTCTATAGTCTAACTACCAGTATACTCACTGGGGACCAACCACCTTTCAGTATCTGATCACGTCAGTGTGATGCGTAACTTTTTGTTGTCACCTTTCCAGATGATTTAATAGGTGATTGTAACGTTACAGCCGTCCAATTACACTGACAGTGAATGCAGTTTTACACCACAACTACCACTAGATGGCAATGTTCATTGCCATATTTATAACAACAGCTATTTAAAAAAATACAACCAATCCCTTTGAAAACGTAAATTGTGGCATCGATGTGAGTTTGAAACATTTTATTGTCAAAACTGACTACAAAGTGTAAATAGAATAATGTTGGTTGTAAAGTCAGGCACATCTAAATCAGTGTTTGGAACCTCAGTGCGTCACGACGAGTAAATGAAGGTTGGGTTTGGATGACAATTATGTCAACAAATCATGCCTCCTTATGCCATCACCCCTACATCCACTTCACTTCATTGACTGAGGCTCCGCTGTTTCAAAAGCCCCGTGCAGATTGACCACTCAATACAATGCTTTACAGCAGGACAGACAACAACTATGGTTTGAATGCACTGTTGAAGGACCCTATTGTGAAGAATGGTTGGTCCCCAGTGGTGGTGAGAATACTGGTAGTTAGAATATAGACCGATGGTTGGTCCCCAGTGAGTATACTGGTAGTTAGACTATAGACCGATGGTTGATCCCCAGTGGGTATAATGGTAGTTAGACTACAGAGTGATGGTTGGTCCCCAGTGGGTATACTGGTAGTTAGACTATAGACCGATGGTTGGTCCCCAGTGGGTATACTGGTAGTTAGAATATAGACCGATGGTTGGTCCCCAGTGAGTATACTGGTAGTTAGACTATAGACCGATGGTTGGTCCCCAGTGGGTATACTGGTAGTTAGACTATAGACCGATGGTTGGTCCCCATTGGTGGTGGGTATACTGGTAGTTAGACTATAGACTGATGGTTGGTCCCAGTGGGTATACTGGTAGTTAGACTATAGACTGATGGTTGGTCCCCAGTGGGTATACTGGTAGTTAGAATATAGACCGATGGTTGGTCCCCAGTGAGTATACTGGTAGTTAGACTATAGACCGATGGTTGGTCCCCATTGGTGGTGGGTATACTGGTAGTTAGACTATAGACTGATGGTTGGTCCCAGTGGGTATACTGGTAGTTAGACTATAGACAGATGGTTGGTCCCCAGTGTGTATACTGGTAGTTAGACTACAGACTGATGGTTGGTCCCAGTGGGTATACTGGTAGTTAGACTATAGACTGATGGTTGGTCCCCAGTGGGTATACTGGTAGTTAGACTATAGACCGATGGTTGGTCCCCATTGGTGGTGGGTATACTGGTAGTTAGACTATAGACTGATGGTTGGTCCCAGTGGGTATACTGGTAGTTAGACTATAGACCGATGGTTGGTCCCCAGTGAGTATACTGGTAGTTAGACTACAGACTGATGGTTGGTCCCAGTGGGTATACTGGTAGTTAGACGATAGACTGATGGTTGGTCCCCAGTGGGTATACTGGTAGTTAGAATATAGACCGATGGTTGGTCCCCAGTGAGTATACTGGTAGTTAGACTATAGACTGATGGTTGGTCCCCAGTGGGTATACTGGTAGTTAGACTATAGACCGATGGTTGGTCCCCAGTGGTGGTGGGTATACTGGTAGTTAGACTACAGACTGATGGTTGGTCCCCAGTGGGTATACTGGTAGTTAGACTACAGACTGATGGTTGGTCCCAGTGGGTATACTGGTAGTTAGACTATAGACTGATGGTTGGTCCCCAGTGGGTATACTGGTAGTTAGACTATAGACCGATGGTTGGTCCCCAGTGGGTATACTGGTAGTTAGACTATAGACTGATGGTTGGTCCCCAGTGGGTATACTGGTAGTTAGACTACAGACTGATGGTTGGTCCACAGTGGGTATACTGGTAGTTAGACTATAGACTGATGGTTGGTCCCCAGTGGGTATACTGGTAGTTAGAATATAGACCGATGGTTGGTCCGCAGTGAGTATACTGGTAGTTAGACTATAGACCGATGGTTGGTCCCCAGTGGGTATACTTGTAGTTAGACTATAGACCGATGGTTGGTCCCCAGTGAGTATACTGGTAGTTAGACTACAGACTGATGGTTGGTCCCAGTGGGTATACTGGTAGTTAGACTATAGACAGATGGTTGGTCCCCAGTGGGTATACTGGTAGTTAGAATATAGACCGATGGTTGGTCCGCAGTGAGTATACTGGTATTTAGACTATAGACCGATGGTTGGTCCCCAGTGGGTATACTGGTAGTTAGACTACAGACTGATGGTTGGTCCCAGTAGGTATACTGGTAGTTAGACTATAGACCGATGGTTGGTCCCCAGTGAGTATACTGGTAGTTAGACTACAGACTGATGGTTGGTCCCCAGTGGGTATACTGGTAGTTAGACTATAGACCGATGGTTGGTCCCCAGTGGGTATACTGGTAGTTAGACTATAGACTGATGGTTGGTCCCCAGTGGGTATACTGGTAGTTAGACTATAGACCGATGGTTGGTCCCCAGTGGGTATACTGGTAGTTAGAATATAGACCGATGGTTGGTCCCCAGTGAGTATACTGGTATTTAGACTATAGACCGATGGTTGGTCCCCAGTGGGTATACTTGTAGTTAGACTATAGACCGATGGTTGGTCCCCAGTGAGTATACTGGTAGTTAGACTACAGACTGATGGTTGGTCCCAGTGGGTATACTGGTAGTTAGACTATAGACAGATGGTTGGTCCCCAGTGGGTATACTGGTAGTTAGAATATAGACCGATGGTTGGTCCGCAGTGAGTATACTGGTATTTAGACTATAGACCGATGGTTGGTCCCCAGTGGGTATACTGGTAGTTAGACTATAGACCGATGGTTGGTCCCCAGTGGGTATACTGGTAGTTAGACTATAGACCGATGGTTGGTCCCCAGTGGGTATACTGGTAGTTAGACTACATACTGATGTTTGGTCCTCAGTGGGTATACTGGTGGTTAGACTATAGACTGATGGTTGGTCCCAGTGGGTATACTGGTAGTTAGACTATAGACTGATGGTTGGTCCCCAGTGGGTATACTGGTAGTTAGACTATAGACCGATGGTTGGTCCCCAGTGGGTATACTGGTAGTTAGACTATAGACTGATGGTTGGTCCCCAGTGGGTATACTGGTAGTTAGACTATAGACCGATGGTTGGTCCCCAGTGGTGGTGGGTATACTGGTAGTTAGACTACAGACTGATGGTTGGTCCCCAGTGGGTATACTGGTAGTTAGACTATAGACTGATGGTTGGTCCCCAGTGGGTATACTGGTAGTTAGAACATAGACTGATGGTTGGTCCCCAGTGGGTATACTGGAAGTTAGACTATAGACTGGTGGTTGGTCCCCAGTGGGTATACTGGTAGTTAGACTATAGACCGATGGTTGGTCCCCAGTGGGTATACTGGTAGTTAGACTACAGACTGATGGTTGGTCCCAGTGGGTATACTGGTAGTTAGACTATAGACAGATGGTTGGTCCCCAGTAGGTATACTGGTAGTTAGAATATAGACCGATGGTTGGTCCCCAGTGAGTATATTGGTAGTTAGACTATAGACTGATGGTTGGTCCCCAGTGGGTATACTGGTAGTTAGACTACAGACTGATGGTTGGTCCCCAGTGGGTATACTGGTAGTTAGACTATAGACCGATGGTTGGTCCCCAGTGGGTATACTGGTAGTTAGACTATAGACTGATGGTTGGTCCCCAGTGGGTATACTGGTAGCTAGACTATAGACCGATGGTTGGTCCCCAGTGGTGGTGGGTATACTGGTAGTTAGACTACAGACTGATGGTTGGTCCCCAGTGGGTATACTGGTAGTTAGAACATAGACTGATGGTTGGTCCCCAGTGGGTATACTGGTAGTTAGACTATAGACTGGTGGTTGGTCCCCAGTGGGTATACTGGTAGTTAGACTATAGACCGATGGTTGGTCCCCAGTGGGTATACTGGTAGTTAGACTATAGACTGATGGTTGGTCCCCAGTGGGTATACTGGTAGTTAGACTATAGACCGATGGTTGGTCCCCAGTGGGTATACTGGTAGTTAGACTACAGACTGATGGTTGGTCCCCAGTGGGTATACTGGTAGTTAGACTATAGACTGATGGTTGGTCCCCAGTGGGTATACTGGTAGTTAGACTATAGACCGATGGTTGGTCCCCAGTGGGTATACTGGTAGTTAGACTATAGACCGATGGTTGGTCCCCAGTGGGTATACTGGTAGTTAGACTATAGACCGATGGTTGGTCCCCAGTGGGTATACAGGTAGTTAGACTATAGACTGATGGTTGGTCCCCAGTGGGTATACTGGTAGTTAGACTATAGACTGATGGTTGGTCCCCATTGGTGCTGGTTATACTGGTATTTAGACTACAGACTGATGGTTGGTCCCCAGTGGGTATACTGGTAGTTGCACTATATACCGATGGTTGGTCCCCAGTGGGTATACTGGTAGTTAGAATATAGACCGATGGTTGGTCCGCAGTGAGTATACTGGTAGTTAGACTATAGACCGATGGTTGGTCCCAGTGGGTATACTGGTAGTTAGACTATAGACAGATGGTTGGTCCCCAGTGGGTATACTGGTAGTTAGAATATAGACCGATGGTTGGTCCGCAGTGGGTATACTGGTAGTTAGACTATAGACCGATGGTTGGTCCCCAGTGGGTATACTGGTAGTTAGACTATAGACTGATGGTTGGTCCCCAGTAGGTATACTGGTAGTTAGACTATAGACCGATGGTTGGTCCCCAGTGAGTATACTGGTAGTTAGACTATAGACTGATGGTTGGTCCCCAGTGGGTATACTGGTAGTTAGACTATAGACCGATGGTTGGTCCCCAGTGGGTATACTGGTAGTTAGACTATAGACCGATGGTTGGTCCCCAGTGAGTATACTGGTAGTTAGACTACAGACTGATGGTTGGTCCCCAGTGGGTATACTGGTAGTTAGACTATAGACTGATGGTTGGTCCCCAGTGGGTATACTGGTAGTTAGACTATAGACCGATGGTTGGTCCCCAGTGGGTATACTGGTAGTTAGACTATAGACCGATGGTTGGTCCCCAGTGAGTATACTGGTAGTTAGACTACAGACTGATGGTTGGTCCCAGTAGTTATACTGGTAGTTAGACTACAGACTGATGGTTGGTCCCCAGTGGGTATACTGGTAGTTAGACTATAGACCGATGGTTGGTCCCCAGTGGGTATACTGGTAGTTAGACTATAGACTGATGGTTGGTCCCCAGTGGGTATACTGGTAGCTAGACTATAGACCGATGGTTGGTCCCCAGTGGGTATACTGGTAGTTAGACTATAGACCGATGGTTGGTCCCCAGTGAGTATACTGGTAGTTAGACTACAGACTGATGGTTGGTCCCAGTGGGTATACTGGTAGTTAGACTATAGACAGATGGTTGGTCCCCAGTGGGTATACTGGTAGTTAGAATATAGACCGATGGTTGGTCCCCAGTGAGTATACTGGTAGTTAGACTATAGACCGATGGTTGGTCCCCAGTGGGTATACTGGTAGTTAGACTATAGACTGATGGTTGGTCCCCAGTGGGTATACTGGTAGTTAGACTATAGACCGATGGTTGGTCCCCAGTGGGTATACTGGTAGTTAGACTATAGACTGATGGTTGGTCCCCAGTGGGTATACTGGTAGTTAGACTATAGACCGATGGTTGGTCCCCAGTGGTGGTGGGTATACTGGTAGTTAGACTACAGACTGATGGTTGGTCCCCAGTGTGTATACTGGTAGTTAGAACATAGACTGATGGTTGGTCCCCAGTGGGTATACTGGAAGTTAGACTATAGACTGGTGGTTGGTCCGCAGTGGGTATACTGGTAGTTAGACTATAGACCGATGGTTGGTCCCCAGTGGGTATACTGGTAGTTAGACTATAGACTGATGGTTGGTCCCCAGTGGGTATACTGGTAGTTAGACTATAGACTGATGGTTGGTCCCCAGTGGGTATACTGGTAGTTAGACTATAGACCGATGGTTGGTCCCCAGTGGGTATACTGGTAGTTAGACTATAGACCGATGGTTGGTCCCCAGTGGGTATACTGGTAGTTAGACTATAGACCGATGGTTGGTCCCCAGTGGGTATACAGGTAGTTAGACTATAGACTGATGGTTGGTCCCCAGTGGGTATACTGGTAGTTAGACTATAGACTGATGGTTGGTCCCCATTGGTGCTGGTTATACTGGTATTTAGACTACAGACTGATGGTTGGTCCCCAGTGGGTATACTGGTAGTTGCACTATATACCGATGGTTGGTCCCCAGTGGGTATACTGGTAGTTAGAATATAGACCGATGGTTGGTCCGCAGTGAGTATACTGGTATTTAGACTATAGACCGATGGTTGGTCCCCAGTGGGTATACTGGTAGTTAGACTATAGACCGATGGTTGGTCCCCAGTGGGTATACTGGTAGTTAGACTATAGACTGATGGTTGGTCCCAGTGGGTATACTGGTAGTTAGACTATAGACCGATGGTTGGTCCCCAGTGGGTATACTGGTAGTTAGACTACAGACTGATGGTTGGTCCCAGTGGGTATACTGGTAGTTAGACTATAGACCGATGGTTGGTCCCCAGTGAGTATACTGGTAGTTAGACTATAGACTGATGGTTGGTCCCCAGTGGGTATACTGGTAGTTAGACTATAGACCGATGGTTGGTCCCCAGTGGGTATACTGGTAGTTAGACTATAGACCGATGGTTGGTCCCCAGTGAGTATACTGGTAGTTAGACTACAGACTGATGGTTGGTCCCCAGTGGGTATACTGGTAGTTAGACTATAGACCGATGGTTGGTCCCCAGTGGGTATACTGGTAGTTAGAATATAGACCGATGGTTGGTCCGCAGTGGGTATACTGGTAGTTAGACTATAGACCGATGGTTGGTCCCCAGTGAGTATACTGGTAGTTAGACTACAGACTGATGGTTGGTCCCAGTGGGTATACTGGTAGTTAGACTATAGACCGATGGTTGGTCCCCAGTGGGTATACTGGTAGTTAGACTATAGACTGATGGTTGGTCCCCAGTGGGTATACTGGTAGTTAGACTATAGACCGATGGTTGGTCCCCAGTGGGTATACTGGTAGTTAGACTATAGACCGATGGTTGGTCCCCAGTGAGTATACTGGTAGTTAGACTACAGACTGATGGTTGGTCCCCAGTGGGTATACTGGTAGTTAGACTATAGACTGATGGTTGGTCCCCATTGGTGCTGGTTATACTGGTAGTTAGACTACAGACTGATGGTTGGTCCCCAGTGGGTATACTGGTAGTTAGACTATAGACTGATGGTTGGTCCCCAGTGGGTATACTGGTAGTTAGACTATAGACCGATGGTTGGTCCCCAGTGGGTATACTGGTAGTTAGACTACAGACTGATGGTTGGTCCCCAGTGGGTATACTGGTAGTTGCACTATATACCGATGGTTGGTCCCCAGTGGGTATACTGGTAGTTAGAATATAGACCGATGGTTGGTCCGCAGTGAGTATACTGGTATTTAGACTATAGACCGATGGTTGGTCCCCAGTGGGTATACTTGTAGTTAGACTATAGACCGATGGTTGGTCCCCAGTGAGTATACTGGTAGTTAGACTACAGACTGATGGTTGGTCCCAGTGGGTATACTGGTAGTTAGACTATAGACAGATGGTTGGTCCCCAGTGGGTATACTGGTAGTTAGAATATAGACCGATGGTTGGTCCGCAGTGAGTATACTGGTATTTAGACTATAGACCGATGGTTGGTCCCCAGTGGGTATACTGGTAGTTAGACTACAGACTGATGGTTGGTCCCAGTAGGTATACTGGTAGTTAGACTATAGACCGATGGTTGGTCCCCAGTGAGTATACTGGTAGTTAGACTATAGACTGATGGTTGGTCCCCAGTGGGTATACTGGTAGTTAGACAATAGACCGATGGTTGGTCCCCAGTGGGTATACTGGTAGTTAGACTATAGACTGATGGTTGGTCCCCAGTGGGTATACTGGTAGTTAGACTATAGACCGATGGTTGGTCCCCAGTGGTGGTGGGTATACTGGTAGTTAGACTACAGACTGATGGTTGGTCCCCAGTGGGTATACTGGTAGTTAGAACATAGACTGATGGTTGGTCCCCAGTGGGTATACTGGTAGTTAGACTATAGACTGGTGGTTGGTCCCCAGTGGGTATACTGGTAGTTAGACTATAGACCGATGGTTGGTCCCCAGTGGGTATACTGGTAGTTAGACTATAGACTGATGGTTGGTCCCCAGTGGGTATACTGGTAGTTAGACTATAGACCGATGGTTGGTCCCCAGTGGGTATACTGGTAGTTAGACTACAGACTGATGGTTGGTCCCCAGTGGGTATACTGGTAGTTAGACTATAGACTGATGGTTGGTCCCCAGTGGGTATACTGGTAGTTAGACTATAGACCGATGGTTGGTCCCCAGTGGGTATACTGGTAGTTAGACTATAGACCGATGGTTGGTCCCCAGTGGGTATACTGGTAGTTAGACTATAGACTGATGGTTGGTCCCCAGTGGGTATACTGGTAGTTAGACTATAGACTGATGGTTGGTCCCCATTGGTGCTGGTTATACTGGTAGTTAGACTACAGACTGATGGTTGGTCCCCAGTGGGTATACTGGTAGTTAGACTATAGACCGATGGTTGGTCCCCATTGGTGCTGGGTATACTGGTAGTTAGACTATAGACCGATGGTTGGTCCCCAGTGGTTATACTGGTAGTTAGACTATAGACCGATGGTTGGTCCCCAGTGGGTATACTTGTAGTTAGACTATAGACAGATGGTTGGTCCCCAGTGGGTATACTGGTAGTTAGACTATAGACCGATGGTTGGTCCCCAGTGATGGTGGGTATACTGGTAGTTAGACTACAGACTGATGGTTGGTCCCCAGTGGGTATACTGGTAGTTAGACTATAGAAAGATGGTTGGTCCCCATTGGTGGTGGGTATACTGGTAGTTAGACTATAGACTGATGGTTGGTCCCCAGTGAGTATACTGGTAGGTAGACTACAGACTGATGGTTGGTCCAAGTGGGTATACTGGTAGTTAGACTATAGACAGATGGTTGGTCCCCAGTAGGTATACTGGTAGTTAGAATATAGACCGATGGTTGGTCCCCAGTGAGTATACTGGTATTTAGACTATAGACCGATGGTTGGTCCCCAGTGGGTATACTGGTAGTTAGACTATAGACCGATGGTTGGTCCCCAGTGGGTATACTGGTAGTTAGACTACATACTGATGTTTGGTCCTCAGTGGGTATACTGGTGGTTAGACTATAGACTGATGGTTGGTCCCAGTGGGTATACTGGTAGTTAGACTATAGACTGATGGTTGGTCCCCAGTGGGTATACTGGTAGTTAGACTATAGACCGATGGTTGGTCCCCAGTGGGTATACTGGTAGTTAGACTATAGACTGATGGTTGGTCCCCAGTGGGTATACTGGTAGTTAGACTATAGACCGATGGTTGGTCCCCAGTGGGTATACTGGTAGTTAGAACATAGACTGATGGTTGGTCCCCAGTGGGTATACTGGAAGTTAGACTATAGACTGGTGGTTGGTCCCCAGTGGGTATACTGGTAGTTAGACTATAGACCGATGGTTGGTCCCCAGTGGGTATACTGGTAGTTAGACTATAGACCGATGGTTGGTCCCCAGTGGGTATACTGGTAGTTAGACTATAGACCGATGGTTGGTCCCCAGTGGGTATACTGGTAGTTAGACTATAGACTGATGGTTGGTCCCCAGTGGGTATACTGGTAGTTAGACTATAGACAGATGGTTGGTCCCCATTGGTGGTGGGTATACTGGCAGTTAGACTATAGACTAATGGTTGGTCCCAGTGGGTATACTGGTAGTTAGACTATAGACCGATGGTTGGTCCCCAGTGAGTATACTGGTAGTTAGACTACAGACTGATGGTTGGTCCCAGTGGGTATACTGGTAGTTAGACTATAGACTGATGGTTGGTCCCCAGTGGGTATACTGGTAGTTAGAATATAGACCGATGGTTGGTCCCCAGTGAGTATACTGGTAGTTAGACTATAGACTGATGGTTGGTCCTCAGTGGGTACACTGGTAGTTAGACTATAGATCGATGGTTGGTCCCCAGTGTGTATACTGGTAGTTAGACTATAGACCGATGGTTGGTCCCCAGTGGGTATACTGGTAGTTAGACTATAGACTGATGGTTGGTCCCCAGTGGGTATACTGGTAGTTAGACTATAGACCGATGGTTGGTCCCCATTGGTGGTGGGTATACTGGTAGTTAGACTACAGACTGATGGTTGGTCCCCAGTGGGTATACTGGTAGTTAGACTATAGACCGATGGTTGGTCCCCAGTGGGTATACTGGTAGTTAGACTATAGACTGATGGTTGGTCCCCATTGGTGGTGGGTATACTGGTAGTTAGACTATAGACTGATGGTTGGTCCCCAGTGGGTATACTGGTAGTTAGACTATAGACTGATGGTTTGTCCCCAGTGGGTATACTGGTAGTTAGACTATAGACCGATGGTTTGTCCCCAGTGAGTATACTGGTAGTTGTTAACGGAATTTTTATCAATAATGACTAATTATCTATGCATTTAAATCAGGACTGACTAATCAGAATACTATTATATTACTGTATATGTATGAATTTTCTTTAATATCCTAGTACTGAATATAATGTGTGTTAATATAATCAACAATTAAAACAATGATTGTCTGTTCCTTGGTAGAAATGAATGAACTTATAGCCAGATTGGCTATAATGCTTATCTACACAGGCAGACCTTGGCTCGGTTGTAAATTATCTAAGTGGGGAGAGACGATGTGGGAAGGCTTGAGAACTATACAGCCTTTGTACCAGTGTCAAGAAGAGACGGGACAGTTAGAAAACGCTGACGTCATTTTCAGTTTATAACCTGTGGTAAACTGTATCATGGGCAGTACTCTCGAGAATAAACACTGCTGGTTGACCTTTAAAGACTGGTCTCTGTCCATTTTGTACAAATAAGAGTCTTACGAATTCTTATGAATTGACCGAGTGTTTAATTTTAATTGTGCATTTAATTCCTGTAACACAAACTCAACCCAACCCAGGGCCACAGCAAAACACGTCAAAGTTGGTAGCAACATCACCGTATAAAACAATACCTGTCTTGATACACGAGTAGGCTAATTCCCCAGCCAAGCAGATACAACTAGTCGTTGTGAAGTGAATTTTCAAAAATGTTTGTCCTTTCTTTAGAACAAAATGCAATTCACCACTTGGCTGTCTATTATATCACCATGTCACAGGCCCTCCCAGTCAACACCACTTCATAATACTGCCTGTTGCAGTTGTTACAGAGATGTCCAGTATGAGGCGGAGCAAGCAGCACAGAGATGACCAGCAAGGGGGTTCTCATCAGCATCACGCAGACATGCCCTCACTGTGAGCATTCCTAATGGAACAGGCAGACATGATCCTCAATGTGAGCATTCCTAATGGAACAGGCAGACATGACCTCACCAGGCTAGGTTATACCCTGGACATTATATGGAGATCAGGCTGGTTCCACCAGGCTAGGTTATACCCTGGACATTATATAGTGATCATGCTGGTTCCACCAGGCTAGGTTATACCCTGGACATTATATGGTGATCAGGCTGGTTCCACCAGGCTAGGTTATACCCTGGACATTATATCGTGATCAGGCTGGTTCCACCAGGCTAGGTTATACCCTGGACATTATATAGTGATCAGGCTGGTTCCCATCAGGCTAGGTAATATCCTGGACATTATATAGTGATCAGGCTGGGTTATACCCTGGACATTATATAGTGATCAGGCTGGTTCCACCAGGCTAGGTTATACCCTGGACATTATATAGTGATCAGGCTGGTTATACCCTGGACATTATATAGTGATCAGGCTGGTTCCACCAGGCTGGTTATACCCTGGACATTATATAGTGATCAGGCTGGTTATACCCTGGACATTATATGGTGATCAGGCTGGTTCCACCAGGCTAGGTTATGCCCTGGATATTATATAGTGATCAGGCTGGTTCCACCAGGCTAGGTTATACCCTGGACATTATATGGAGATCAGGCTGGTTCCATCAGGCTAGGTTATACCCTGGACATTATATAGTGATCAGGTTGGTTCCATCAGGCTAGGTTATACCCTGGACATTATATAGTGACCAGGCTAGGTTATACCCTGGACATTACATAGTGATCAGGCTAGGTTATACCCTGGACATTATATGGTGATCAGGCTGGGCTATACCCTGGACATTATATAGTGATCAGGCTGGTTCCACCAGGCTAGGTTATACCCTGGACATTATATAGTGATCAGGCTGGTTATACCCTGGACATTATATGGTGATCAGGCTGGGTTATACCCTGGACATTATATAGTGATCAGGCTGGTTCCATCAGGCTAGGTTATACCCTGGACATTATATGGAGATCAGGCTGGTTCCATCAGGCTAGGTTATACCCTGGACATTATATGGTGATCAGGCTGGTTTCATCAGGCTAGGTTATACCCTGGACATTATATAGTGATCAGGCTGGTTCCACCAGGCTAGGTTCTACCCTGGACATAATATGGTGATCAGGCTGGTTCCACCAGGCTAGGTTATACCCTGGACATTATATAGTGATCAGGCTGGTTATACCCTGGACATTATATGGTGATCAGGCTGGGTTATACCCTGGACATTATATAGTGATCAGGCTGGTTATACCCTGGACATTATATAGTGATCAGGCTGGTTCCATCAGGCTAGGTTATACCCTGGACATTATATGGTGATCAGGCTGGTTCCATCAGGCTAGGTTATACCCTGGACATTATATGGTGATCAGGCTGGTTCCACCAGGCTAGGTTATACCCTGGACATTATATGGTGAGCACAGTGATCAGGCTGGTTCCACCAGGCTAGGTTATACCCTGGACATTATATGGTGATCAGGCTGGTTCCATCAGGCTAGGTTATACCCTGGACATTATATAGTGATCAGGCTGGTTCCACCAGGCTAGGTTATACCCTGGACATTATATGGTCATCAGGCTGGTTATACCCTGGACATTATATGGTGATCAGGCTGGTTCCATCAGGCTAGGTTATACCCTGGACATTATATAGTGATCAGGCTGGTTCCACCAGGCTAGGTTATACCCTGGACATTATATGGTCATCAGGCTGGTTATACCCTGGACATTATATAGTGATCAGGCTGGTTCCACCAGGCTAGGTTATACCCTGGACATTATATGGTCATCAGGCTGGTTATACCCTGAACATTATATGGAGATCAGGCTGGTTATACCCTGGACATTATATGATGATCAGGCTGGTTCCACCAGGCTAGGTTATACCCTGGACATTATATGGTCATCAGGCTGGTTCCACCAGGCTAGGTTATACCCTGGACATTATATGGTCATCAGGCTGGTTATACCCTGAACATTATATGGAGATCAGGCTGGTTATACCCTGGACATTATATGATGATCAGGCTGGTTCCACCAGGCTAGGTTATACCCTGGACATTATATGGTCATCAGGCTGGTTATACCCTGAACATTATATGGAGATCGGGCTGGTTATACCCTGGACATTATATGATGATCAGGCTGGTTCCACCAGGCTAGGTTATACCCTGGACATTATATGGTCATCAGGCTGGTTATACCCTGAACATTATATGGAGATCGGGCTGGTTATACCCTGGACATTATATGATGATCAGGCTGGTTCCACCAGGCTAGGTTATACCCTGGACATTATATGGTCATCAGGCTGGTTATACCCTGGACATTATATGGTGAGCACAGTGATCAGGCTGGTTCCATCAGGCTAGGTTATACCCTAGACATTATATGGTGATCAGGCTGGTTCCACCAGGCTAGGTTATACCCTGGACATTATATGGTGAGCACAGTGATCAGGCTGGTTCCATCAGGCTAGGTTATACCCTAGACATTATATGGTGATCAGGCTGGTTCCACCAGGCTAGGTTATACCCTGGACATTATATGGTCATCAGGCTGGTTATACCCTAGACATTATATGATGATCAGGCTGGTTCCACCAGGCTAGGTTATACCCTGGACATTATATGGTGATCAGGCTGGTTCCATCAGGCTAGGTTATACCCTGGACATTATATAGTGATCAGGCTGGTTCCACCAGGCTAGGTTATACCCTGGACATTATATGGTGATCAGGCTGGTTCCATCAGGCTAGGTTATACCCTGGACATTATATGGTGAGCACAGTGATCAGGCTGGTTCCACCAGGCTGGTTATACCCTGGACATTATATGGTGATCAGCACATCCACTCAACACATCTACTCGACACATCTACACAACACATCTACTCAACACATCCATAATGAGATGATTACTAATAAGGCAGCACAGCAGGAATCTCCATAGCAACGACCTTTTCATTTCATGTGTTACTGACGAACTCTGTCTCAACTCTGCCTCAACTCTGTCTCATCTCTGTCTCAACTCTGCCTGAACTCTGCCTCAACTCTGTCTCAACTCTGTCTCAACTCTGCCTCAACTCTGTCTCAACTCTGTCTCAACTCTGTCTCATCTCTGTCTCATCTCTGTCTCAACTCTGTCTCAACTCTGCCTCATCTCTGTCTCAACTCTGTCTCAACTCTGCCCAAAATCTACAGACGGCTGAGGCTGAGTTTGCCGTCTGGAGATGCTTTTTCCAGAAGGCAGCCTCAGCCGTTTGATATGGAGACCACAGTTGGGTAGGTTTAGCCTGACCTGTTCATACTTCAACGTTGTACCTGTTAGTGTGTCAGATAACAGCTGTCCTAACTGCCGTTGGTAATAGAACATTGACTGTGTGCGTATGTGTTCCCAGAAACATGTATGGAGCACATAGAGACGTGTAAGAGGAAGTGATGAAGTCCAGACTGACAGATGGGCTTTATACTGATGTCTCTGAACAGAGAGAGACTTGGCACTCGGCATTAACATTTCACTAGAGACAACTTTTGCTTGTATTGTATCTTGTATCTTCTCCTTTTCCACTCCTCAGCCTGGTCGTCGTGCCACTGCCTCGCCACCATGTTGCCAGGCTCTGACTGACTGGCCGGTGCTGCCCTGCAGAGACCCCATCCCTTGGGAAGTCAACTCTTTCGTCCCATCTCACCCACCCTTCCAATCCTACCCCGACCTCCCATCTTTTTTTGGCTCAAAAGAGCAGCCCCCTGCGGTCCAATCACAGAGTGCTTTTAGTTCAGATGTGAATTCCATCAACTTGAATGCCCCCTCAGTTGTCCAATCGCGCAGAGGGCTTGGGTTGTTGCACGATAGCAACCACAGCCCATGTAAGTCAGTTTATAACATTCCATCATTGGTTACTCTGAGAGTTCCTCATATTGACTTTGGCTGCGGCCTCAGGCCCTATGTTGTTAACCTTGGAAAAGTAACTCCAGTTTCATCCTCTATTACTATTGGGGATTACTATGCAATCTTATAGCCATACTAACTACATCAATATGAACCATCGGACAGGCAACAGCCTATTGAACATAGCTTGTGTCAGTTGGAGATTACGTGTGACTTTCATTTGTAAAAACAGTAAAAGACTTGGGTTGATGCATCTGAACATCAGGATCTTACTTCCTGGATTGGATTACGTCAAGATCTGGGCTACGCAGATGAATCCGCTCATTCTGGTGTTGACGGAAACCTGGATCTCTGGGGACGTTCTGGACTTTTCTGATATTAATATTGAGGGTTGTGATGTGCTCGGAGCTGACAGGGTAGAGGTGGTGGAAAGGCCATTCTTATTCAAAATAATTTCTCTGTCTCTTTACTGAAATTAATTTCCATTGCTAAAAGGTTTTTAGCTACTATCTTTAAGCCTTTTTTTCTGGAGAGAAATGTCTCCATAACTGTTATACAGTCTACGGTCCTACCTCGGCTAACCTTTGTGCACTCGAGGAGTTAACTAGTTTGTTGTCTTCTTTTACTAAATCAGAAGTTATTATCCTGGGTGACCTCAATTGTGATTGGGAAATACAGGCTTCAGACAATCTAAAAGACATGTGTAATGACCTAAACCTGAACCCAGCTGGTGACGAAGCCTACACTGCTCAATCTTAATATCATTCAAAGTCAACTCTGATTAATGTTATTTTAACAAATATACCAGAGAAATATGTTTCTAATTGTGTGTTCTCCCAAGATATTTGTGACCATTGCCCAGTTGTTCGTGCTAGAGATGTGAAAATACAAAAAATGTAAGCCTCCTGTCATCACAAAAATGAACTTTAAAAACTTCAGTGAACAGGCATTTTTACATGATCTTTATTTTAGTGGCCTTGGTTGTATTTCAGCTAATCCCTGAGCCTGATTTAGCTTTGAGACTTTTTGCAGAAGTCTTCAATACTTTCTCCCTTCAAAAAATTAAGGGTTAAAGTTAGATGGAATGCCTGGAACACTCCGAAATTATCCAATTATCAGAAGTCATTCATTAAAAGAGATGATGCTTGGGTCAAGCCTAGGAACACAGGCTTAGGGATTGGACTGGCAAGCTTTTAAACAACTGAGGAATCATTCTGTTAAAAAAAAAAATAATCTGAAAGGCTAAATCTGATTATTACGTAACCACTCTTCTGGATTGTAATGGGAACCCTGCTACATTTTGGAAAACTATCAAATCCCTGACTGGTTCTACTTCTTCCTCTCTTCCACGACAAATCAATTCAGACACGAGGAAAACAATAACATCGTTGATGCCTTTAATAATCACTGTTTCCTTTCAGCAGTCTATCTATCTCTGAAATAACTTGTAAGCCTATTCACAATGATACTGGGCTGGATGCTGATAGGGGGAAACCTGCTGAATGATCTGAGAAATGATAGTCAAAACTTTTCTTTTAGGCTATTTACAGAAAAATAAATCCTGGATCCTTTGCTGGTGTAATTCTCCGGGTGTCGTGGGTGTGGAGTCAAATGCAGGAGAGTTCAATGCTGTGCGTCTTTTAATAGCACCAACGCACCACAGGGTGCTCACAAAAGTTACGTTCCCAAACACAGGGAATCAAAATGTACAATGGAAAAATTCACGACCAGGCACTAACACGTACCTCTACAACAGAGCCGAAGGTTACATTGAAATAATCCCTCACAACAACCAGGCGGGCCGGCTGTCTAATAAAGACAAACTAATTAATCATGAACAGGTGCTACCACTAAACATACAAGGAGGGGGAGGAAAAACAATCAGTGGCAGCTAATAGGCCGGTGGCGACGACCGCCGAGCGCCACCCGCCCGGGAAGGGGAAACACCCTCGGTCTTACTCGTGACAGTACCCCCCCCTGACGCGCGGCTCCCGCAGCGCGCCGACACCGGCCTCGAGGTCGCCCCGGAGGACGAGGTGCAGGGCGATCCGGATGGAGGCAATGGAAATCCCTCAACATGGATGGATCCAAGATGTCCCCCACCGGTACCCAGCACCTCTCCTCCGGACCGTACCCCTCCCAGTCCACGAGGTACTGCAGGCCCCTCACCCGGCGTCTTGAGTCCAGAATGGCCCGGATCGTGTACGCCGGGGACCCCTCAATGTCCAGAGGGGGGGAGGGACCTCCGGTACCTCACTGTCCTGCAGGGGACCAGCTACCACCGGCCTGAGGAGAGACACATGAAACGAGGGGTTAATACAATAATAGGAAGGGAGTTGTAATCGATAACACACCTCGTTTATTCTCCTCAGGACTTTAAAGGGCCCTACACACTGCGGACCCAGCTTCCGGCAGGGCAAGCGGAGAGGTAGGTTTCGGGTCGAGAGCCAGACCCTGTCCCCGGTACAAACACGGGGCCTCACTGCGGTGGCGGTCAGCACTCCTCTTCTGCCGTCCACTCGCTTGTCGTAGAGATTCCTGGACGGCCCTCCAGGTCTCCTTGGAGCGCTGTACCCATTCCTCCACCGCAGGAGCCTCGGTCTGGCTCGGATGCCATGGTGCCAGGACCGGCTGGTACCCCAACACACACTGAAAAGGGGACACGTTAGTAGAGGAGTGGCGTAGTGAGTTCTGAGCCATTTCAGCCCAGGGAATGTATCGTGCCCACTCCCCTGGCCGATCCTGGCAATACGACCGCAGAAACCTACCCATCTCCTGGTTCACTCTCTCCACCTGCCCATTACTCTCGGGGTGATAACCGGAGGTCAGGCTGACGGAGACCCCCAAGCGTTCCATGAACGCTCTCCATACCCGAGACGTGAATTGGGGGCCCCGATCAGAAACGATGTCCTCCGGCACCCCGTAGTGCCGAAAGACATGGGTGAATAACGCCTCCGCAGTCTGTAGGGCTGTAGGGACACCGGGCAACGGGAGGAGACAGCAGGACTTAGAGAACCGATTCACAATCACTAGAACCGTGGTGTTCCCCTGAGACGGCGGAAGAACGGTCAGGAAATCTATGGACAGATGTGACCATGGCCGCTGTGGAACAGGGAGGGGTTGTAGCTTCCCTCTAGGAAGGTGCCTAGGAGCCTTACTCTGAGCGCACACTGAACAGGAGGAGACATAACCCTTAACGTCCTTAGCCAACGTAGGCCACCAATACCTCCCCTGAAGGCTCCCCACTGTCCTCGTCACCCCAGAGTGACCCGAGGAGGGTAGGACGTGAGCCCACCGAATCAGTATGTCCCGAACACCAAGCGGCACGTACCTTCGCCCCGCTGGACACTGAGGAGGCGTGGGTTCAGCCCGCAACGCCCGCTCGATGTCCGAGTCCACCTCCCATACCACTGGGGCTACCAGCTTTGAGGCGGGAAGGATGGGAGTAGGTTCAGTGGACCCATCCTCCGTGTCGTAAAGGCGGGATAGTGCGTCAGCCTTTACGTTCTGGGAGCCCGGTCTATAAGACAAAGTAAACCGGAACCGGGTGAAGAATATGGCCCACCTTGCCTGACGTGGGTTAAGTCTCCTAGCTGCCCGAATATACTCCAGATTCTGGTGGTCGGTCCAGATGAGAAAGGGGTGCTAAGCCCCCTCAAGCCAGTGTCTCCACACCTTCAGAGCTCTAACCACCGCTAGCAACTCCCGGTCCCCCACATCATTGTTACGCTCCGCTGGGCTGAGCTTCTGTGAGAAGAAAGCGCAGGGGCGGAGTTTTGGTGGCGTAACCAAGCGCTGTGATAGCACGGCACCCACCCCAGCCTCGGACGCGTCCACCTCCACTATGAATGCTAGAGAGGGGTCCGGATGCGCCAACACGGGCGGATCTGATCCGATGGAGGACGGTGGTGTGGTGGAGAACCCGTTCCTCCATCGATGGGAGAGGGTTGGCTGCTGCTCCTGCTGACTCCATTCAATTTGATGGTGCGGGATTCTGTAATGCTCCGGGTGTCGTGGGTGTGGAGTCAAATGCAGGAGACAGAGAGTTCAATGCTGTGCATCTTTTAATAGCACCAACGCACCACAGGGTGCTCACAAAAGTTACGTTCCCAAACACAGGGAATCAAAATGTACAATGGAAAAAATCACGACCAGGCACTAACACGTACCTCTACAACAGAGCCGAAGGGCCGGCTGTCTAATAAAGACAAACTAATTAATCATGAACAGGTGCTACCACTAAACATACAAGGA
>NC_056457.1:36411006-36428506 GCF_018296145.1 Oncorhynchus tshawytscha | reverse complement strand
AATTACCATACAGACCATACTAAATTACCATACAGACCATACTAAATTACCATACAGACCATACTAAATTACCATACAGACCACACTAAATTACCATACAGACCATACTAAATGACCATACAGACCACACTAAATTACCATACAGACCACACTAAATTACCATACAGACCACACTAAATTACCATACAGACCACACTAAATTACCATACAGACCATACTAAATTACCGTACAGACCATACTAAATTACCATACAGACCATACTAAATTGCCATACAGACCATACTAAATTACCATACAGACCACACTAAATTACCATACAGACCACATTACATTACCATACAGACCATACTAAATTACCATACAGACCATACTAAATTACCATACAGACCATACTAAATTACCATACAGACCATACTAAATTACCATACAGATCATACTAAATTACCATACAGACCATACTAAATTACCATACAGATCATACTAAATTACCATACAGATCATACTAAATTACCATACAGTCCATACTAAATTACCATACAGATCATACTAAATTACCATACAGATCATACTAAATTACCATACAGTCCATACTAAATTACCATACAGATCATACTAAATTACCATACAGATCATACTAAATTACCATACAGATCATACTAAATTAGAGGAAACAATACAAGGTATTTTTTAATGTTATCTGAATGTGTTACCTCAATCAAAACCAGTATGCAATTGGAAAGAATTCCACATTTATATAAAGTTTATTTTACAAAACAATAAAAAATAAAAAAAACATCCTTTAATTAAATATTTCTGGAATATGACTTAGCAACAGTATGAATGTAGTATGAGGATATTGATTTTCTGGGTATGAGGTTCTATGGAGTGGTTTTCCATCTAAGAACAGAAAACAGTTCAGTGAACATTATACAACAGAATCAAAGCCATCGACCAAAACACATGCTGTAAGGACATACCTGGATCCTTTCAATGCAATACCGTGTATCTGTCCCATGGTATACACTTTCCACTGATCCTTCTGTATGCTCAGAGTCATGTTAACAGACAAACAACAAGCAACACAAACAGTATTTTACCTGTCCTCTAGCAACCAGCACTGAACCTGTCCTACAGCTTCCAGTACCTAACCTGTCCTATAGCAACCAGTACTGAACCTGTCCTACAGCTTCCAGTACCTAACCTGTCCTATAGCAACCAGTACTGAACCTGTCCTACAGCTTCCAGTACCTAACCTGTCCTATAGCAACCAGTACTGAACCTGTCCTACAGCTTCCAGTACCTAACCTGTCCTATAGCAACCAGTACTGAACCTGTCCTACAGCTTCCAGTACCTAACCTGTCCTATAGCAACCAGTACTGAACCTGTCCTACAGCTTCCAGTACCTAACCTGTCCTCTAGCAACCAGTACTGAACCTGTCCTACAGCTTCCAGTACCTAACCTGTCCTATAGCAACCAGTACTGAACCTGTGCTTCATCTTCCAGTACCTAACCTGTCCTCTAGCAACCAGTACCTAACCTGTCCTATAGCAACCAGTACTGAACCTGTCCTACAGCTTCCAGTACCTAACCTGTCCTATAGCAACCAGTACTGAATCTGTCCTACATCAACCAGAACTGAATGTCACATCAATGTCATGTTGGTCAAGTGTTACACCTGCCCTTGTGTCATCCACAGAAACAGGAGGCCAATCATTCCCAATAGAGCTCATCACATATACAGGCCATTCTGTGGTGGACTCTCTCCAGTACAGTAAGTACAGACCTCCCTGTGGGAAACACAACTTTTGTCAATTAGCTTCAGGATATGGATGGAAATGCATTTGCTGCAATTGTAATGTGGTTTGGTAGTCTACTGGCTGAGCTAGGTGGTTTGGTAGTCTACTGGCTGAGCTATGTGGTTTGGTAGTCTACTGGCTGAGCTATGTGGTTTGGTAGTCTACTGGCTGAGCTATGTGGTTTGGTAGTCTACTGGCTGAGCTATGTGGTTTGGTAGTCTACTGGCTGAGCTATGTGGTTTGGTAGTCTACTGGCTGAGCTATGTGGTTTGGTAGTCTACTGGCTGAGCTATGTGGTTTGGTAGTCTACTGGCTGAGTGAGCTATGTGGTTTGGTAGTCTACTGGCTGAGCTATGTGGTTTGGTAGTCTACTGGCTGAGCTATGTGGTTTGGTAGTCTACTGGCTGAGTGAGCTATGTGGTTTGGTAGTCTACTGGCTGAGCTATGTGGTTTGGTAGTCTACTGGCTGAGCTATGTGGTTTGGTAGTCTACTGGCTGAGCTATGTGGTTTGGTAGTCTACTGGCTGAGCTATGTGGTTTGGTAGTCTACTGGCTGAGCTATGTGGTTTGGTAGTCTACTGGCTGAGCTAGGTGGTTTGGTAGTCTACTGGCTGAGCTATGTGGTTTGGTAGTCTACTGGCTGAGTGAGCTATGTGGTTTGGTAGTCTACTGGCTGAGCTATGTGGTTTGGTAGTCTACTGGCTGAGTGAGCTATGTGGTTTGGTAGTCTACTGGCTGAGCTATGTGGTTTGGTAGTCTACTGGCTGAGCTATGTGGTTTGGTAGTCTACTGGCTGAGCTATGTGGTTTGGTAGTCTACTGGCTGAGCTATGTGGTTTGGTAGTCTACTGGCTGAGTGAGCTATGTGGTTTGGTAGTCTACTGGCTGAGCTATGTGGTTTGGTAGTCTACTGGCTGAGCTATGTGGTTTGGTAGTCTACTGGCTGAGCTATGTGGTTTGGTAGTCTACTGGCTGAGCTATGTGGTTTGGTAGTCTACTGGCTGAGCTATGTGGTTTGGTAGTCTACTGGCTGAGCTATGTGGTTTGGTAGTCTACTGGCTGAGTGAGCTATGTGGTTTGGTAGTCTACTGGCTGAGCTATGTGGTTTGGTAGTCTACTGGCTGAGCTATGTGGTTTGGTAGTCTACTGGCTGAGCTATGAGGTTTTGTAGTCTACTGGCTGAGCTTTGTGGTTTGGTAACCTACTGGTTAATTGTAGTTGCTATGTGGTTTGGTAGGCTGTTGAGTTAGCTGTAGTTTCTATGTGGTTTGGTAGTCTACTGGCTGACCTACGTGGTTTGGTAACCTACTGGTGGGGTTAGCTGTAGTTGCTATGTGGTTTGGTAGGCTGTTGGGTTAGCTGTAGTTGCTATGTGGTTTGGTAGGCTGTTGGGTTAACTGTGGTTGCTATGTGGTTTGGTAGGCTGTTGGGTTAGCTGTAGTTGCTATGTGGTTTGGTAGGCTGTTGGGTTAGCTGTAGTTGCTATGTGGTTTGGTAGTCTATTGGGTTAGCTATAGTTGCTATGTGGTTTGGTAACCTACTGGTTGGGTTAGCTGTAGTTGCTATGTGGCTTGGTAACCTACTGGTTGGGTTAGCTGTAGTTGCTATGTGGCTTGGTAGGCTGTTGGGTTAGCTGTAGTTGCTATGTGGCTTGGTAGGCTGTTGGGTTAGCTTCAGTTGCTATGTGGTTTGGTAGGCTGTTGGGTTAGCTGTAGTTGCTATGTGTCTTGGTAGGCTGTTGGGTTAGCTGTAGTTGCTATGTGGTTTGGTAGGCTGTTGGGTTAACTGTGGTTGCTATGTGGTTTGGTAGTCTGTTGGGTTAGCTGTAGTTGCTATGTGGCTTGATAGGCTGTTGGGTTAGCTTCAGTTGCTATGTGGCTTGGTAGCCTAGTGGTTGAGTGCTTCATGTTAGTTGAGGTCTGAGACCTGAGGCCATGTTCTTCTGACCATGACAAGGCAAAACCTACACATTGTGTGTAATGCCTTCAGCACCATTGACACATGCTGGGATTCATTGCAAGGTGTGTTAAAACGCAGCCCACTATAACAGACAGAAAAGAAAGCATCGCTGGAGACACTGTGCAGTTTAGGACACAGCGTTGCGTTTGCTAGCTAAGAGAGATTTGCGGTGGCTAAGGGGTCGATTCAATCGGAATCACTAAAGTTCAGAGTTACTTCGCGATTGAAATGTAGAGATAATTTCTGAATGAGCCAACATATGCAGTGTTTACCGTGAACGCGGTCTCCACTCACTCTGGGGCGGCAGGGTAGCCTAGTGGTTAGAGCGTTGGACTAATAACCAGAAGGTTGCCAGTTCAAATCTCCGAGTGGACAAGGTACAAATCTGTCGTTCTGCCCCTGAACAGGCAGTTAACCCACTTTTCCTAGGCCGTCATTGAAAATAAGAATTTGTTCTTAACTGACTTGCCGAGTTTTAAAAAAAATGCCTTTATATGTCTATTATGCCATAGAATTGGTACAGATTGAATCAAGCCCTAATTAACGGTACATAAATGAATTATTCCTCTCCACAGTTAGCCAACATGATTAGCTAAGCAAGCCAAAAAAAACTGTAAAAGTTACTTAACAATCACTTTTAAAAACTATTTTTGCTTGCTACCGTAGTGTTGAAATGTCAATAACTTGTATCCATTTGACCCATCGTGAGGCACATCCATGCGTGTCCACATTCTATGGGTACATGACCAATGGGAAACCCATTATACTGTAACACTGTCAGGAAACATACTTCACAACACAAATTACCATCCGACTGTATCAATCAATCTAATTCATCATATGATAATCATTAAAAAAAAAAAAATCTGGAAAATGTGTCAAATAAAAAACATGAATTCTATGTACACATTATTATAAATGTATGCTTTAATCTTAAATAAGTGTGTTTTCCACGAATGCTGTGCAAATCCTTCAGTGGGGAAAGTCTCTGTGTTGGGGTCGGGGGTCAGCGTGTTAGCACCAAATGGCAATAGGGAATAGGGTGTGATTTGGGACGCAGGCCTTAGTCTGGACAGGGACTCCTGGCTCTATTTGAACCACTGCAGATAGTTTGTGTTGAGGACGGGGAAGCACATGTTGTTGGAACAGGAGCCTCCGTAGCTCGGGGGACAGGCGGAGCATGGGACGCCTACTTTGTAGGGTGCCTCTCCGATCCAGTTCCCTCTGGAAAACACAAGACAGACACAGAGTTAATACTGGCACGGAGTGGTCTGGGATTCAGCTATAAGATAGCATTGAAACTATATAACTATCTTATAGGGAATGTATTTAGGGAAGCTAGCCAGAGAGATAACGGTAAAAATGTTCACATATTTTGGGTGACATCATTTTCTTCATTTCAGTAAGCCTGTGAGTAGCTACATCGATAGTGGCCACAGTTGTCCCTGTGGAAGGAAAATGCTTCTCTTGATTGGCTTTTATAAAACACAACTGCACATGTCCTAAGACACCAACACATGTGTTCTTCAGTGTGGAAGCCGTTGGTGATTTAGAAACATGTCAGCTGGTTGTAATTATGAGGTCACAAGTCAGTCAGAATTCCCAAGGCCTTCGATCACGGAATACAGGAAGAGAGAAATGATTCTGGACTTCTTTGAGGTTCTGGAGGAGTTGGAATGTACCTGGGACCTGGTATGTATATTCAGCTTTGTGCTGAAGCTCAAGCTCCAATGGAATGAGATGAACCGTACGGTTGCCAAACAGGCAGGTTGAGTATTGGCATGCTCAGAACTACCAGTTTACCATTGTTAAAAGTAACAGGTCAACAGCATAGAAGTTGATGTGAAAAAACAAAGACTTTTCCTAAATATACTGTATTCCTACTTCCTGAAATGCCAAAAGGGGGTTTAAGTTGGAGGAAAAAATGTGTATTCTATTACCGTCTACTTACTTAGATGAATAGTTACACACTAAGAATGTTGTCCTTTTCCATACGTTCCCCCACACGTTCATATTGTGACAGGTGTGTATAGCACAGCCGACTTTGTTTGTTGTGGCCCAAACCATCTGTAAAGTAGAGAGACAGTAGGGATCATCAATTATCCAAAGATCTTCCATACCACTATCATCGAAATGACAGGTTCAAATTCAACTTTTCCAATCAAGCATTGATGTCAATGGGAGATTTACACTTCAAGTCAAGCATGTGATTCTTAAGTTAATTTATTCTGCCCATACAACATTATGACTTTTCCTTGACTGTCTTCCTACCTGTGTATAATGTGTACACATGGGTCCGTAGCATTTAAGGGGGCACCTGGGGTTGCAGTCCCGGGGGTAAGGGAACACATAGTCCTTCACTTCATCATGCCAGGGCTTCACTAACTGGAGAATAGAGCGGTAGCTGAGGACAGAGACAGACAGATTGGTACTGAGGACAGACAGATTAGTACTGAGGACAGGGTCAGACAGATTAGTACTGAGGACAGAGAGAGACAGATTAGTACTGAGGATAGAGACAGACAGATTAGTACTGAGGACAGAGAGAAACAGATTAGGACTGAGGACAGACACAGACAGATTAGTACTGAGGACAGAGACAGACAGATTAGTACTGAGGACAGACAGACAGATTAGTACTGAGGATAGAGACAGACAGATTAGTACTGAGGATAGAGACAGACAGATTAGTACTGAGGACAGACACAGACAGATTAGTACTGAGGATAGAGACAGACAGATTAGTACTGAGGACAGAGACAGACAGATTAGTACTGAGGACAGAGACAGACAGATTAGTACTGAGGACAGAGACAGACAGATTAGTACTGAGGACAGAGACAGACAGATTAGTACTGAGGATAGAGACAGACAGATTAGTACTGAGGACAGAGACAGACAGATTAGTACTGAGGAGAGACACAGAGACGTGGTGTGATCATAACAACTTACAGCAACTCAAGTCCTTTTGTTCACCTGACCTAGAATTCCTTACAATCAAATGCAGACCCCATTATCTACCAAGAGAATTCTCTTCGATCATAATCACAGTCGTGTATTTTCCCCCACAAGCAGACACATCGACGGCCCTGAAAGAACTTCATTTGACTCAATGTAAAATGGAAACCACATATCCTGATAACCTGAGGCTGCATTTATTGTAACAAGGCTCCCTAAATTTAATCAGCATATCGAATGCGCGACCCAGGCTGGCAAAATTCTGGATCATTGTTATTCAGACTTCATCGACGCATACAAAGCCCTCCCTCCTTTCGGAAAATCTGACCATGACTCCATTTTGTTCCTTCCAGCCTATAGACAGAAACTAAAACAGGAAACGCCCGTGCTCAGGTCTGTTCAACGCGGGTCCGACCAATCGGATTCCACGCTTCAAGATTGCTTCGATCACGTGGATTGGGATATGTTCCGCATAGCGTCAAACAACAACATTGATGAATACGCTGATTCGGTGAGCGAGTTTATTAGCAAGTGCATCGGTGATGTCGTACCCACAGCGTCTATTAAAACCTTCCCCAACCAGAAACCGTGGATTGATGGCAGCATTCGCGTGAAACTGAAAGCGCAAACCACTGCTTTTAATCAGGACAAGGTGACTGGAAACATGACCGAATACAAACAGTGTAACTATTCCCTCCGCAAGGCTATCAAACAAGCTAAGCGTCAGTATAGAGACAAAGTAGAGTCGCAATTCCACGGCTCAGACACAAGAGGTATGTGGCAGGGTCTACAGTCAATCACGGACTACATAAGGAAAACCAGCCCCGTCGCGGACCCCGGTGTCTTGCTCCCAGACAGACTAAACACCTTCTTCGCTCGCTTTGAGGACAATACAGTGCCACCGACACGGCCTGCTACCAAAACCAACGTAAGGAAAACATTTAAAAGTGTTAACCCTCACAAGGCTGCAGGCCCAGACGGCATCCCCAGCCGCGTCCTCAGAGCATGTGCAGACCAGCTGGCTGGTGTGTTTACAGACATATTTAATCAATCCTTATCCCAGTCTGCTCTTCCCACATGCTTCAAGAGGGCCACCATTGTTCCTGTTCCCAAGAAAGTTAAGGTAACTGAGCTAAATGACTTCCGCCACATAGCACTCACTTCTGTCATCATGAAATGCTTTGAGAGACTAGTCAAGGACCATATCACCTCCACCCTACCTGACACCCTAGACCCACTCCAATTTGCTTACCGCCCCAATAGGTCAACAGACGACGCAATCGCAATCCCACTGCACACTTCCCTAACCCATCTGGACAAGAGGAATAGCTATGTAAGAATGCTGTTCATTAACTACAGCTCTGACCCTGGGTCTCGACTCCGCCCAGTGCAACTGGGTCCTGGACTGCCTGACTGAGGACAGACAGATCAGTACAGAGGACAGGGACAGACAGATTAGTACTGAGGACAGACAGATTAGTACTGAGGACAGAGACAGACAGATTAGTACTGAGGACAGACAGATTAGTACTGAGGACAGAGACAGACAGATTAGTACTGAGGACAGAGACAGGTGGTGAGGGTAGGTAACAACATCTCCACCCCACTGATCCTCAACACTGGGTCCCCACAAGGGTGCGTTCTCAGCCCTCTCCTGTACTCCCTGTTCACCCACGACTGCGTGGCCACGCACGCCCCCAACTCAATCATCAAGTTTTCAGATGACACTACAGTGGTAGGCTTGATTACCAACAACGACGAGACGGCCTACAGGGAGGAGGTGAGGGCCCTGGGAGTGTGGTGTCAGGAAAATAACCTCACACTCAATGTCAACAAAACAAAGGAGATGATCGTGGCCTTCAGAAAACAGCAGAGGGAGTAGCCCCCTAGCCACATCAACGGGACAGTAGTGGAGAAGGTGGAAAGTTTTAAGTTCCTCGGCGTACACATCACGGACAAACTGAATTGGTCCACCCACACAGACAGCGTGGTGAAGAAGGCGCAGCAGCGCCTCTTCAACCTCAGGAGGCTGAAGAAATTCGGCTTGTCACCAAAAGCACTCACAAACCTCTACAGATGCACAATCGAGAGCATCCTGTCCTGCTGTATCACCGCCTGGTATGGCAACTGCACCGCCCTCAACCGCCCTGCACAACGCATCACCGGGGGCAAACTACCTGCCCTCCAGGACACCTACACCACCCGATGTCACAAGAAGGCCAAAATAATCATCAAGGACATCAACCACCCGAGCCACTGCGTGTTCACCCTGCTATCATCCAGAAGGCGAGGTCAGTACAGGTGCATCAAAGCTGGGACCGAGAGACTGAAAAACAGCTTCTATCTAGAGGCCATCAGACTGTTAAACAGCTTCTATCACCATCAGACTGTTGAACAGCTTCTATCTAGAGGCCATCAGACTGTTAAACAGCTTCTATCTAGAGGCCATCAGACTGTTAAACAGCCATCACTAACATTGAGTGGCTGCTGCCAACACACTGACACTGACACTGACTCAACTCCAGCCACTTTAATAATGAAAAAAATTATGTAATAAATATATCACTAGCTTCTTTAAACAATGCCACTTTATATAATGTTTACAGACCCTACATTATTTATCTCATATGTATATACTGTACTCAATACCATCTACTGCATCTTGCCTAAGCCGTTCGGCCATCGCTCATTCATATATTTACATGTATATATTCTTATTCATTCCTTTACACTTGTGTGTATAAGTTAGTTGTTGTGAAATCGTTAGGTTAGATTACTTGTTAAATATTACTGCACTGTCGGAACTAGAAGCACAAGCATTTCGCTACACTCGCAATAACATCTGCTAACCATGTGTTTGTGACCAATAACATTTGATTAGATGTATCCCCCATAGAGCTGTGGTCAACAGTAATGCACTGAATAGGTAATACGGCACCATCTGGCACACATACAGGGTCACGAGATCCAGGATCCGTTCAGCCTCCCCTCCGACATCCTGAACCTTAACCTTTAGAGGGTGATACACCAAACTGAGTTGGGGTCAGCACCTAGGGTCAACAGTGAAGGGTCAGAGGTTAGAGGTGACTCACCGTCCGGTCCTGACAGAGAGGTTCTGGCCCAGGAACCTGAGGAGGTGTCGAGGTCCGTGCTCCCACAGACACGCATGGGCCCAGTCCTCAGCTGATTTAGACAGGGTCTCGTCCCACGTCTACACACACGTAGAAACACACACACACACACACACACACACACACACACACACAACACACACACACACACACACACACACACACACACACACACACACACACACACACACACACACACACACACACACACATACATACACCCACAAGTAGAAACATACACATACACACATACACACACACATACAAACACACACACAAACACACGCAGAGAACATAAGAAAATGTAGAAAAGTGAATAACATGGACTGCAATGTAGTTTGTCTATAATCCATGTTCCCCTACTAAATCTTATCTATAATCCATGTTCCCCTACTAAATCTTATCTATAATCCATGTTCCCCTACTAAATCTTATCTATAATCCATGTTCCCCTACTAAATCTTATCTATAATCCATGTTCCCCTACTAAATCTTATCTATAATCCATGTTCCCCTACTAAATCTTATCTATAATCCATGTTCCCCTACTAAATCTTATCTATAATCCATGTTCCCCTACTAAATCTTATCTATAATCCATGTTCCCCTACTAAATCTTATCTATAATCCATGTTCCCCTACTAAATCTTATCTATAATCCATGTTCCCCTACTAAATCTTATCTATAATCCATGTTCCAATACAATAGATGTGTATATAATCCATGTTACCACGCTAAAACGTGAGTCTAATCCATGTTCACACAATAAATATTGCCTATAAACAATGTTCCCATAGTAACGCATGTCTATAATCTATGTCCCCCTACTAAAGGTTGTCTATAATCCATGTTCCCCTACTAAAGGTTGTCTATAATCCATGTCCCCCTACTAAAGGTTGTCTATAATCCATGTTCCCCTACTAAAGGTTGTCTATAATCTATGTCCCCCTACTAAAGGTTGTCTATAATCTATGTCCCCCTACTAAAGGTTGTCTATAATCCATGTTCCTCTACTAAAGGTTGTCTATAATCCATGTTCCCCTACTAAAGGTTGTCTATAATCTATGTCCCCTACTAAAGGTTGTCTATAATCCATGTCCCCTACTAAAGGTTGTCTATAATCTATGTCCCCCTACTAAAGGTTGTCTATAATCCATGTTCCCCTACTAAAGGTTGTCTATAATCTATGTCCCCCTACTAAAGGTTGTCTATAATCCATGTTCCCCTACTAAAGGTTGTCTATAATCTATGTCCCCCTACTAAAGGTTGTCTATAATCCATGTTCCCCTACTAAAGGTTGTCTATAATCTATGTCCCCCTACTAAAGGTTGTCTATAATCTATGTCCCCCTACTAAAGGTTGTCTATAATCCATGTCCCCCTACTAAAGGTTGTCTATAATCTATGTCCCCCTACTAAAGGTTGTCTATAATCTATGTCCCCCTACTAAAGGTTGTCTATAATCCATGTTCCCCTACTAAAGGTTGTCTATAATCTATGTCCCCCTACAAACAGTTGTTATACAGTAGATTGACATGTTTTAAGGCCCTGAGAAATGGTTTACCTTATGGAACGTTGTAATGAATCATCTGTGAGCATGACCAGCAGTGTAACCTTGTTTTCCTTTCTGTTTTCACAAAGGTCTCTAAGAAAACTAAACCGTCTGTTTGGCTTTCTTTAAAAAAAAAAAAAAGAATTACTCTTCCAGCTCTGCATTGGTCTCTTTACGATATTTCAGTTACGCGAGACTGTTCTGCTGCGTTCCCAGTACTCCAACGCAACCATGTTCCCTGAGTTATGACGCAACAATGCAACGTGGTATCTTCATTTATTCTACAGTACCGCTGGAACGGAACACAGAGCCAAAGAAGAATTGGATCAGGGTTTGGGACGAGAGACAACCTCCTAGATCGTTGCAGGCTACTCTCTCATGTGGTTCCAATTCAGAATGTTGTATTAGAGAATGGAAAGAGACTTCCGCTCAGTGATTCCATCATCGTTCCTATGCAACTGGCACTGCCAATAGTTGGTTTATTATCGTAGCTAGAGTCTTTTTTACAGTAGCCTCTTTTGGGAACAATGCACTCTTCACTGTATCTAGAATACAAAAATTAACCTCCAATTCTCATAACCACCATAATCCACTTTAAAGACATAATCCTATCTTCCAAACTGGACATTGTCCATGAAATACAACCAGCTATCAGCTACCAGCTATCAGCTATCAGCTACCAGTTATCAGCTATCAGCTATCAGCTACCAGCTATCAGCTACCAGCTATCAGCTACCAGCTATCAGCTATCAGCTACCAGTTATCAGCTATCAGCTATCAGCTGCTACCAGCTATCAGCTACCAGCTATCAGCTACCAGCTACCAGCTATCAGCTATCAGCTACCAGTTATCAGCTACCAGCTATCAGCTACCAGCTATCAGCTATCAGCTATCAGCTACCAGCTATCGTGTGTTTCTACCCATTCATCATTAATTCATTAACTTCTCCAGCCAAACCCATTACATCACTACATGGACACTTGGATACCAAATAGCACCCTATTCCCTATATAGTGCACTACTATAGCACCCTATTTCCTATATAGTGCACAACTTTTGATTAGGGCACCCTATGACTTTGGTCAAAAGTAGTGCACTATATAGGGAATAGGGTTCCGTGTGGTCGCAGTGTAGTTCAGAGCAGGATGTTCAGTGACAAATGTCTCTTCTGGCCCAGCTGTTGACCACATTTCAGGGTTCAGGACCACCTAGAGCCCTGCTGGTAGAGCCCGGAGGGGGAAATGTAGAGAGCTCAAGTGCTCTTCACTTATAGACGCTAGTAGTACCTCAGAAAGACTAGACTAATGGGTTCACGTGGACCAAGGTTCTGTCCTAAATGAAATACAATGGGCCCTGGTCAAAAGTAGTGCACTGCATAGGGGATGGGGTGCTATAGTAGTGCACTATATAGGAAATAGGGTGCTATAGTAGTGCACTATATAGGAAATAGGGTGCTATAGTAGTGCACTGCATAAGGAATAGGGTGCTATAGTAGTGCACTGCATAGGGAATAGGGTGCTATAGTAGTGCACTATATAGGAAATAGGGTGCTATAGTAGTGCACTATATAGGGAATAGGGTGCTATAGTAGTGCACTATATAGGAAATAGGGTGCTATAGTAGTGCACTATATAGGGAATAGGGTGCTATAGTAGTGCACTGCATAGGGAATAGGGTGCTATAGTAGTGCACTGCATAAGAATAGGGTGCTATAGTAGTGCACTGCATAGGGAATAGGGTGCTATAGTAGTGCACTATGTAGGGAATAGGGTGCTATAGTAGTGCACTATATAGGAAATAGGGTGCTATAGTAGTGCACTATATAGGGAATAGGGTGCTATAGTAGTGCACTAAATAGGAATAGGGTGCTATAGTAGTGCACTAAATAGGGAATAGGGTACTATAGTAGTGCACTAAATAGGGAATAGGGTGCTATAGTAGTGCACTAAATAGGGAATAGGGTGCTATAGTAGTGCACTAAATAGGGAATAGGGTGCTATAGTAGTGCACTGCATAGGGAATAGGGTGCTATAGTAGTTCACTGTATAGGGAATAGGGTGCTATAGTAGTGCACTATATAGGGAATAGGGTGCTATAGTAGTGCACTATATAGGAAATAGGGTGCTATAGTAGTGCACTATATAGGGAATAGGGTGCTATAGTAGTGCACTAAATAGGGAATAGGGTGCTATAGTAGTGCACTGCATAGGGAATAGGGTGCTATAGTAGTGCACTGCATAGAGAATAGGGTGCTATAGTAGTGCACTAAATAGGGAATAGGGTGCTATAGTAGTGCACTATATAGGGAATAGGGTGCTATAGTAGTGCACTAAATAGGGAATAGGGTGCTATAGTAGTGCACTAAATAGGGAATAGGGTGCTATAGTAGTGCACTGCATAGGGAATAGGGTGCTATAGTAGTGCACTGTATAGGGAATAGGGTGCTATAGTAGTGCACTAAATAGGGAATAGGGTGCCATAGTAGTGCACTATATAGGGAATAGGGTGCTATAGTAGTGCACTATATAGGGAATAGGGTGCTATAGTAGTGCACTATATAGGGAATAGGGTGCTATAGTAGTGCACTGCATAGGGAATAGGGTGCTATAGTAGTGCACTGCATAGGGAATAGGGTGCTATAGTAGTGCACTAAATAGGGAATAGGGTGCTATAGTAGTGCACTGCATAGGGAATAGGGTGCTATAGTAGTGCACTGCATAGGAAATAGGGTGTCATTGTTGAACAATTGCACTCACATCAAGCATCAAATTAGAGTCACCAGTCACCATGACTGACAGCTTATTTCATTACTAAGCAACACACAGTTATCATTCAATGGTTGGAGCAACTAGTCCATTAGGCCAATGTAACGGATGTGAAACGCTAGCTTAGTTAGCGGTGGTGCGCGGTCTAAAGGTATACTGTTACACCAACGTGTAAATGATAGTTTATCATAACGCTTACCACTGATGTTACCAATAGGGGAATTATCAATACATACACGTCAATATCACAATCACACAATCACAAGAGCAAGTGAAGGCAAGGAAGTCAGGAAAACAGAATGGTCATTCGTCATTAAATCAATGAGCAATGGATTGATAAAGTTGGAAGATAAATCACTTACCATGTACTCCATATTGGACGCCGGAGGGAAAACTTTCCCTCTTACTTTATTGTGATAATCGAGAATGACAAGCATGTCGTTTTGTGAAATATAACGCTTCTTCCTGGTCAGAATAATATTCTTGCTGTCTGCTTCTCCATAGCTGAACGCTGAGCCAAGGTCGGTGAAATTGGTGGCTGGCAGCGTCGAGGACACGGTGGGAGAGTTGGCTGCCAATACACTTGCTCCGCAAGATATGCACAGCAGCACCAAGTCTATGGAAAAGTGCGGAGCATTCATGTTTTCTTCTTTTTCAGATTTCTCAAATACTGTATGTGAAGTCTGGATTTAATCTGAAATGAAAGCAATAAAAATGCGAGACATTTAGATAAGTATATTTTTACGGTATGCCAACTAGAATGGGCCAAGATTTAAAATGTTCCATGCGTAAAATTGAATAACATCAGTGTTATTTAAAAATACATATATATCCCACGCAAGTATGTAACCTAAGATAAGGTGACATTTCAAATAGTCAAAATGTCAAAGATGCATTCAGTAGAGAAATATCGGTGTCAACAGAAGAAATAAATTCCCTGGAAACTTGGAGCGGTCCTACCTTCTCCTTTTCAGCCGTATCTTGTACCTGCGTTGCCAGGCGACACTCTTCCAACCTTCCAGTTAGAATAGTAGACAGGAGGGATAGAGAGAGAGAGAGGATGATGCTCAGTTCAAGCAGTAGCCTACACTAGTGAAACTATACGAGGACTTCGGCTGCCGTTCTGCGCGCCGGGTTTTTATATATCACAGCGGTAGATAAAGGAAGTACGCCGGTCCGAAGGTGTGCTGACTGAGTCCCCTCCCTTTCACCTGAAAACAAAAACATCATTTGGAGAGAGATGTTATGTTGTATCACCTTCCTGGCAGAGAGAGCTTGCTTCAACTTAATCACAAACATCTGCATTAAATTTGCGCAGCTGGACAAAGTGAAGAGGAAAATACGCGATGAGAGAGCCACATAATCTCGTAATTCAGGTCAGATAGAGGTTTGGGAAGGGAGGTGGGTTTTACTGCGGTCATCAGGCAACAGAGACTATATGATGAGAAACTGGCTAAAGAAACAGATAAGGCTAACCCACATATAGGGCTAACCCACATATAGGGCTAACCCATGTATAGGGCTAACCCACATATAGGGCTAACCCACATATAGGGCTAACCCATGTATAGGGCTAACCCACATATAGGGCTAACCCACATATAGGGCTAACCCACATATAGGGCTAACCCACATATAGGGCTAACCCACATATAGGGCTAACCCATGTATAGGGCTAACCCACATATAGGGCTAACCCACATATAGGGCTAACCCACATATAGGGCTAACCCACGTATAGGGCTAACCCACGTATAGGGCTAACCCATGTATAGGGCTAACCCATGTATAGGGCTAACCCACATATAGGGCTAACCCACATATAGGGCTAACCCACGTATAGGGCTAACCCACATATAGGGCTAACCCACGTATAGGGCTAACCCACGTATAGGGCTAACCCACGTATAGGGCTAACCCACATATAGGGCTAACCCACGTATAGGGCTAACCCACATATAGGGCTAACCCACGTATAGGGCTAACCCACGTATAGGGCTAACCCACATATAGGGCTAACCCACGTATAGGGCTAACCCACATATAGGGCTAACCCACATATAGGGCTAACCCACGTATAGGGCTAACCCACGTATAGGGCTAACCCACGTATAGGGCTAACCCACGTATAGGGCTAACCCATGTATAGGGCTAACCCATGTATAGGGCTAACCCATGTATAGGGCTAACCCATGTATAGGGCTAACCCATGTATAGGGCTAACCCAGGTATAGGGCTAACCCATGTATAGGGCTAACCCATGTATAGGGCTAACCCATGTATAGGGCTAACCCACATATAGGGCTAACCCACATATAGGGCTAACCCATGTATAGGGCTAACCCACATATAGGGCTAACCCACATAGAGGACTAACCCACATATAGGGCTAACCCACATAGAGGACTAACCCACATATAGGACTAACCCACATATAGGGCTAACCCACATATAGGGCTAACCCACATATAGGGCTAACCCACATATAGGGCTAACCCATGTATAGGGATAACCCACATATAGGGCTAACCCACATATAGGGCTAACCCATGTATAGGGATAACCCACATATAGGGCTAACCCACATAGAGGACTAACCCACATATAGGGCTAACCCACATAGAGGACTAACCCACATATAGGGCTAACCCACATATAGGGCTAACCCATGTATAGGGATAACCCACATATAGGGCTAACCCACATATAGGGCTAACCCATGTATAGGGATAACCCACATATAGGGCTAACCCACATATAGGGCTAACCGACATAGAGGACTAACCCACATATAGGGCTAACCCACATAGAGGACTAACCCACATATAGGGCTAACCCACATATAGGGCTAACCCACATATAGGGCTAACCCACATATAGGGCTAACCCACATATAGGGCTAACCCATGTATAGGGATAACCCACATATAGGGCTAACCCACATATAGGGATAACCCACATATAGGGATAACCCACATATAGGGCTAACCCACATATAGGGCTAACCCACATATAGGGCTAACCCACATATAGGGCTAACCCACATATAGGGCTAACCCACGTATAGGGCTAACCCACATATAGGGCTAACCCACATATAGGGCTAACCCACATAGAGGACTAACCCACATATAGGGCTAACCCACATATAGGGCTAACCCACATATAGGGCTAACCCACATATAGGGCTAACCCACATATAGGGCTAACCCACATATAGGGCTAACCCACATATAGGGCTAACCCATGTATAGGGCTAACCCACATATAGGGCTAACCCATGTATAGGGCTAACCCACATATAGGGCTAACCCATGTATAGGGCTAACCCACATAT
>NC_056457.1:36371006-36401006 GCF_018296145.1 Oncorhynchus tshawytscha | reverse complement strand
TGGGGGGGCAGTGGGGGTGGGGGGCAGTGGGGGGCAGTTGGAGGTGGGGGCAGTTGGGGGTGGGGCAGTTGGAGGTGGGTGAGGGTGGGGGGGCAGTTGTTCTCCCCAGTCTGACTTTAAATATACTTATTTTGGGGGTCTTTCATCAAGGTAAGTGTTGCCTTGGTAAGTGTTGCCTTGGTGTCATGTGACGAACATGACTTTAGAGTGTGTGTCATCCTGTAGCACCAAATGTCACCCTTTATATAGCACATGTCTATGTCATATTCAACATAATGGGTTATGTCACATTTGACATTGGTGACAATGTCACACTGTTACGCCACATTTATGAACCCTTTTTTAAAAAGCGTGACATATGCTACAGACGATTTGGAACACATTTATGTAGTGTTTATGAAGGCTTTATGAAGGCTTTATGAAGGCTTCATAAGCTGCATTTCATTTAAAGTGGGACCAGAAGGGTCATTGGTGGAGTGATTTGGGGCACTGGGCTCCAAATAGACAGAGCATTTATTTATGTACAATATATTGTTCCAAGTTTCCCCCTTTGTCTTCCCCTCCCCCCTTTTCTGAGGAGGCCTCTCCAAAGGCCTGTGCTGATGCCAATACACGGAGAGAGAGTGATTCAGCAGAAGAGAAAGAGAGAGAGAAAGAGACGTTGCGAGACCTAGGCAGATAGACAAACAAGGAGAGAGAGAGATACGGAGAGAGAGAGAGAACTAGGCAGATAGACAAACAAGGAGAGATAGAGAGAGATATAGAGAGAGAGAACTAGGCAGATAGACAAACAAGGAGAGAGAGAGAGAGATATAGAGAGAGAGAACTAGGCAGATAGACAAACAAGGAGAGAGAGATACAGAGAGAGAAAGATGGAGAGACAGAGAGAGAGAGAGAGAGAGAGACAGAGAGAGAGAGAGAGGGAGACAGAGAGAGAGAGAGAGGGAGACAGAGAGAGAGAGAGACAGAGAGAGAGAGAGGGAGACAGAGAGAGAGAGAGAGGGAGACAGAGAGAGAGAGAGAGGGAGACAGAGAGAGAGAGAGAGACAGAGAGAGAGGGAGACAGAGAGAGAGAGAGAGAGAGAGAGGGAGACAGAGAGAGAGAGAGAACTAGGCAGATCACAGAGAGCAAAAATATTCAACCACCAGGTTTCACAGTTCCTATATTTATGGAGTATTGCATTTTTGCACCGACTAGAGAGGCTGATGTTCCACATAGCAGTCCAAGTACTGCACATGGAGGTAAATTATCTCACTACTTATCACTAATTCTGCTGCAACAGATAGTCTTCGTTAGATACACACAGTCCCTGACAAATAAACAAGTAAATTAATCTGGTAAGGGATGGCATCGTCCAGGCCGTCCATCACCCGTTGCAATCCATAGAGTTAGATAGAGGACTCATATTTGTATCTGTGCCATTATGGAGTCTGTGACTCTGGGCAGTTTACAGTAGTTCATTTTCTTCTTCTTTTGTGTTTGAAAAACAACGTAAAGCTAAATATTGGGTGACTTACTGATACAATCAGTGCTTGAGTCCTGAACCAAATACTGTATGTCATTCATGTATTGTGTCCACTAGATGGCGGTGATATAGCTTAAAGCCATTTGCAAACCCTAGGCAACTGAATTTGAAGATACTCTGCTCGTTGGCTGATTGCTCCCAAACCCATAGGAATCCCCACTCTTTTAAAATAATGGTATTGTCCATACTAAAACAGGTTATATCCATCTAAGAGTCCTCTATCTGTCTCTATGTTGCAATCAGTGCAGCAGACACCAGCAAACAGCTGGGCTACTCCACCCAGGGCTATTGTTACAGGTCTGGCATAGCCCTCGTCTGGGAAAGACATTTAGAGGTTGTCAGAGTGTGAATGAGGGGACGAGAGAGAAAATATTATTTTGATTTGAAAACCCCCGACTGTAGCCAGAAAAAGGTTTAGAACTGGGGAAGTACAGAGTTAGTTTAGGCTTTGACTTCGTATGTCGTTGTTTCAGACTGCTGTGGTCAGTGTTTTAATGAGACTCACACTAAACAGACAATGTTTCATTTACACGTGGGATCTCTGTCAGGTCCCCAAGAAACCAGGGACATCACTCAGTCATCTGTCAGGTCCCCAATAAACTGGGGACATCACTCATTTATCTGTCAGGTCCCCAATAAACCGGGGACATCGCTCATTCATCTGTCAGGTCCCCAATAAACTGGGGACATCACTCAGTCATCTGTCAGGTCCCCAATAAACCGGGGACATCACTCATTCATCTGTCAGGTCCCCAATAAACTGGGGACATCACTCATTCATCTGTCAGGTCCCCAATAAACTGGGGACATCACTCAGTCATCTGTCAGGTCCCCAATAAACTGGGGACATCACTCATTCATCTGTCAGGTCCCCAATAAACTGGGGACATCACTCAGTCATCTGTCAGGTCCCCAATAAACTGGGGACATCACTCATTCATCTGTCAGGTCCCCAATAAACTGGGGACATCACTCATTCATCTGTCAGGTCCCCAATAAACTGGGGACATCACTCATTCATCTGTCAGGTCCCCAAGAAACCGGGGACATCACTCATTCATCTGTCAGGTCCCCAATAAACCGGGGACATCACTCATTCGTATCTATTTGTTTTGTATTGTTCACCAGGTTACATTTTATCAGACACGCTTATTCAGAGCATCTTACAGGAACTAGGGTTAGGTGCTTTTCTCAAGCTGGACACATCAGACAACGTATTGAACAGCAATATGGTTTTGGAAAGTGTGGCGTAAGTAGAAGTCAAACATTGACAGACCCCCCACGTCATTTTCCATCGTAGTGTGAAACTTTAAACTACTTTAAAGGGATGAGCTCCTGTAATTTCAGGACCTTTTGAATCTTATTCCAAGTAGAAGGGGCACAGAGCTGTAAAGCTTTTCCCCTAAATCTGCACAGGTCTTAGGCACCATCAACAAAACACATGGAAGCTGTCTCAATAAGGCCGTATAAATAAAACCTTACTAACATATCTCCATAATCAATTACAGGAACAAAAGTACTGTAAACAAGCCTCTTTCTCGCAAAAAAAAACAAAAAAAAAACATTACTTTTTATGAACAAAATGTTGATGTTGATGTTTCAGAGACACATTTTGTTTATAATACTGTAGGACTGGGTCAGTTGGTGGAGAGACATGAGGCTGTTTATAATACTGTAGGACTGGGTCAGTTGGTGGAGAGACTGGGTCAGTTGGTGGAGAGACACGAGGCTGTTTATAATACTGTTGGACTGGGTCAGTTGGTGGAGAGACATGAGGCTGTTTATAATACTGTAGGACTGGGTCAGTTGGTGGAGAGACATGAGGCTGTTTATAATACTGGGTCAGGGACTGGGTCAGTTGGTGGAGAGACATGAGGCTGTTTATAATACTGTAGGACTGGGTCAGTTGGTGGAGAGACATGAGGCTGTTTATAATACTGTAGGACTGGGTCAGTTGGTGGAGAGACATGAGGCTGTTTATAATACTGTAGGACTGGGTCAGTTGGTGGAGAGACTGGGCTGTTTATAATACAGTTGGTGGAGAGACACAAGGCTGTTTATAATACTGTAGGACTGGGTCAGTTGGTGGAGAGACATGAGGCTGTTTATAATACTGTAGGACTGGGTCAGTTGGTGGAGAGACATGAGGCTGTTTATAATACTGTAGGACTGGGTCAGTTGGTGGAGAGACATGAGGCTGTTTATAATACTGTGGGGACTGGGTCAGTTGGTGGAGAGACTGGGTCAGTGGGTCTGTTTATAATAGAGACTGGGTCAGTTGGTGGAGAGACATGAGGCTGTTTATAATACTGTAGGACTGGGTCAGTTGGTGGAGAGACATAATACTGAGGCTGGGTCAGTTGTTTAATACTAATACTGTAGGACTGGGTCAGTTGGTGGAGAGACATGTTTATAATACTGTAGGGGTCTGTTTATAATACTGTAGGACTGGGTCAGTTGGTGGAGAGACTGGGTCAGTTGGTGGAGAGACATGAGGCTGTTTATAATACTGTAGGACTGGGTCAGTTGGTGGAGAGACATGAGGCTGTTTATAATACTGTAGGACTGGGTCAGTTGGTGGAGAGACATGAGGCTGTTTATAATACTGGGACTGGGTCAGTTGGTGGAGAGACACGAGGCTGTTTATAATACTGTAGGACTGGGTCAGTTGGTGGAGAGACATGAGGCTGTTTATAATACTGTAGGACTGGGTCAGTTGGTGGAGAGACTGGAGGCTGTTTATAATACTGTAGGACTGGGTCAGTTGGTGGAGAGACTGGAGGCTGTTTATAATACTGTAGGACTGGGTCAGTTGGTGGAGAGACATGAGGCTGTTTATAATACTGTAGGACTGGGTCAGTTGGTGGAGAGACTGGGAGGCTGTTTATAATACTGTAGGACTGGGTCAGTTCAGGCTGTGGTGGAGAGACTGGGTCAGTTGGGTGGAGAGACTGGGTCAGTTGGTGGAGAGACATGAGGCTGTTTATAATACTGTAGGACTGGGTCAGTTGGTGGAGAGACATGAGGCTGTTTATAATACTGTAGGACTGGGTCAGTTGGTGGAGAGACATGAGGCTGTTTATAATACTGTAGGACTGGGTCAGTTGGTGGAGAGACATGAGGCTGTTTATAATACTGTAGGACTGGGTCAGTTGGTGGAGAGACATGAGGCTGTTTAGGCTGTTTATAATAATACTGTAGGACTGGGTCAGTTGGTGGAGAGACATGAGGCTGTTTATAATACTGTATGGGTCAGTTGGTGGAGAGACTGGGTCAGTTGGTGGAGAGACATGAGGCTGTTTATAATACTGGGTGGGTCAGTTGGTGGAGAGACATGAGGCTGTTTATAATACTGTGGGTCAGTTGGTGGAGAGACATGAGGCTGTTTATAATACTGTAGGACTGGGTCAGTTGGTGGAGAGACATGAGGCTGTTTATAATACTGTAGGACTGGGTCAGTTGGTGGAGAGACATGAGGCTGTTTATAATACTGGGTAGTTGGTGGAGAGACTGGGTCAGTTGGTGGAGAGACTGGAGGCTGTTTATAATACTGTAGGACTGGGTCAGTTGGTGGAGAGACATGGGCTGTTTATAATACTGAGACTGGGTCAGTTGGTGGAGGACATGAGGCTGTTTATAATACTGTAGGACTGGGTCAGTTGGTGGAGAGACATGAGGCTGTTTATAATACTGTAGGACTGGGTCAGTTGGTGGAGAGACATGAGGCTGTTTATAATACTGTAGGACTGGGTCAGTTGGTGGAGAGACATGAGGCTGTTTATAATACTGTAGGACTGGGTCAGTTGGTGGAGAGACTGGGTCAGTTGGTGGAGAGACTGGAGGCTGTTTATAATACTGTAGGACTGGGTCAGTTGGTGGAGAGACATGAGGCTGTTTATAATACTGTAGGACTGGGTCAGTTGGTGGAGAGACTGGGTCAGTTGGTGGACAGTTGGTGGAGAGACATGAGGCTGTTTATAATACTGGACTGGGTCAGGACTGGGCTGTTTATAATACAGTTGGTGGAGAGACTGGGCTGTTTTATAATACTGTAGGACTGGGTCAGTTGGTGGAGAGACATGAGGCTGTTTATAATACTGTAGGACTGGGTCAGTTGGTGGAGAGACATGAGGCTGTTTATAATACTGTAGGACTGGGTCAGTTGGTGGAGAGACATGAGGCTGTTTAGGCTGTTTATAATACTGTAGGACTGGGTCAGTTGGTGGAGAGACTGGGTCAGTTGGTGGAGAGACATGAGGCTGTTTATAATACTGTAGGACTGGGTCAGTTGGTGGAGAGACATGAGGCTGTTTATAATACTGTAGGACTGGGTCAGTTGGTGGAGAGACATGAGGCTGTTTATAATACTGTAGGACTGGGTCAGTTGGTGGAGAGACATGAGGCTGTTTATAATACTATAGGACTGGGTCAGTTGGTGGAGAGACTGGGTCAGGCTGTTTATAATACTGTAGGACTGGGTCAGTTGGTGGAGAGACAGGAGGCTGTTTATAATACTGTAGGACTGGGTCAGTTGGTGGAGAGACATGAGGCTGTTTATAATACTGTAGGACTGGGTCAGTTGGTGGAGAGACATGAGGCTGTTTATAATACTGTAGGACTGGGTCAGTTGGTGGAGAGACATGAGGCTGTTTATAATACTGTAGGACTGGGTCAGTTGGTGGAGAGACTGGGTCAGTTGGTGGAGAGACTGTTTATAATACTGAGGCTGTTTATAATACTAATACTGTAGGACTGGGTCAGTTGGTGGAGAGACATGAGGCTGTTTATAATACTGAGGACTGGGTCAGTTGGTGGAGAGACATGAGGCTGTTTATAATACTGTAGGACTGGGTCAGTTGGTGGAGAGACATGAGGCTGTTTATAATACTGTAGGACTGGGTCAGTTGGTGGAGAGACATGAGGCTGTTTATAATACTGTAGGACTGGGTCAGTTGGTGGAGAGACTGGAGGCTGTTTATAATACTATAGGACTGGGTCAGTTGGTGGAGAGACTGGGTCAGTTGACATGAGGCTGTTTATAATACTGTAGGACTGGGTCAGTTGGTGGAGAGACATGAGGCTGTTTATAATACTATAGGACTGGGTCAGTTGGTGGAGAGACAGGCTGTTTATAATACTGGCTGTTTATAATACTGTAGGACTGGGTCAGTTGGTGGAGAGACATGAGGCTGTTTATAATACTGTAGGACTGGGTCAGTTGGTGGAGAGACATGAGGCTGTTTATAATACTATAGGACTGGGTCAGTTGGTGGAGAGACATGAGGCTGTTTATAATACTGTAGGACTGGGTCAGTTGGACTGGGTCAGTTGGTGGAGAGACATGAGGCTGTTTATAATACTGTTGGACTGGGTCAGTTGGTGGAGAGACACGAGGCTGTTTATAATAATGTAGGACTGGGTCAGTTGGTGGAGAGACTGGGCAGTTTATGGAATACATGAGGACTGGGTCAGTAATGAGGCTGTTTAGGACTGGGTCAGTTGGTGGAGAGACATGAGGCTGTTTATAATACTGTAGGACTGGGTCAGTTGGTGGAGAGACTGGAGGCTGTTTATAATACTGTAGGACTGGGTCAGTTGGTGGAGAGACATGAGGCTGTTTATAATACTGTAGGACTGGGTCAGTTGGTGGAGAGACATGAGGCTGTTTATAATACTGTAGGACTGGGTCAGTTGGTGGAGAGACATGAGGCTGTTTATAATACTGTAGGACTGGGTCAGTTGGTGGAGAGACATGAGGCTGTTTATAATACTGTAGGACTGGGTCAGTTGGTGGAGAGAGGCTGTTTATAATACTGTAGGACTGGGTCAGTTGGTGGAGAGACATGAGGCTGTTTATAATACTGTAGGACTGGGTCAGTTGGTGGAGAGACATGAGGCTGTTTATAATACTGTAGGACTGGGTCAGTTGGTGGAGAGACATGAGGCTGTTTATAATACTGTAGGGTCACTGGGTCAGTGGGCTGTTTATGGTGGAGAGACATGAGGCTGTTTATAATACTGTAGGACTGGGTCAGTTGGTGGAGAGACATGAGGCTGTTTATAATACTATAGGACTGGGTCAGTTGGTGGAGAGACTGGAGGCTGTTTATAATACTATAGGACTGGGTCAGTTGGTGGAGAGACATGAGGCTGTTTATAATACTGTAGGACTGGGTCAGTTGGTGGAGAGACATGAGGCTGTTTATAATACTGTAGGACTGGGTCAGTTGGTGGAGAGACATGAGGCTGTTTATAATACTTGGTAGGACTGGGTCAGTGTTTATAATACTGGTGGAGAGACATGAGGCTGTTTATAATACTGTAGGACTGGGTCAGTTGGTGGAGAGACATGAGGCTGTTTATAATACTGTTTAGGACTGGGTCAGTTGGTGGAGAGACATGAGGCTGTTTATAATACTGTAGGACTGGGTCAGTTGGTGGAGAGACATGAGGCTGTTTATAATACTGTAGGACTGGGTCAGTTGGTGGAGAGACATGAGGCTGTTTATAATAATGTAGGACTGGGTCAGATGGTGGAGAGACTGGGTCAGTTGGTGGAGAGACATGAGGCTGTTTATAATACTGTAGGACTGGGTCAGTTGGTGGAGGACTGGGTCAGTGGTGGAGGCTGTTTATAATACTGTAGGACTGGGTCAGTTGGTGGAGAGACATGAGGCTGTTTATAATACTGTGGGACTGGGTCAGTTGGTGGAGAGACACGAGGCTGTTTATAATAATGTAGGACTGGGTCAGTTGGTGGAGAGACTGGGTCAGTTGGTGGATTTCTTATAAGAAATCACTCTATGCCCTCCGACGAACCAAGTCCTGAGTGCGCTGGAGCAGGATTTATAGTCTCCCAGTCCCTGCCATTGAAAAACATCCCAACAGCGTGGTGTTGCCACCACCATGCTTCACCGTAGGGATGGTGCCATGTTTCCTCCAGACGTGACTCTTGGCATTCAGGCCATAGATTTCAATCTTGATTTCATCAGGCCAGAAAATCTTGTATCTCACGGTCTGAGTTCTTTAGATGCCTTTTGGCAAACTCCAAGTGGGCTGTCATTTGCTTTTTACTAAGGAGTGGCATCTGTCTGGTCACTCTTCCATAAAGGCCTGATTTGTGGAGTGCTGCAGAGATGATTGTCATTCTGGAAGATTCTCCCATCTCCACAGAGGAACGCTGTTCATAACAAAGCTTTTTAATTTAATTACGCAATTAAACTAATCGTGTAACTTTAATTCACTGGGGAGTCGGGGCAGCACAGGATTTTTTTAAAATAGTATCTATTTTCCCGAATTTCATATCTTATCGATTACAATCACTTATTAATGTATTATTACCTCATCAGTCATATTCTGAATGTCACAAACTCTTGGATATCTGCACGAACCCTAGCATATATCATGAATCAGCGATATACAAATTGGCTTAATAATTTTTTTTACTAACTAACTTTAAAATCAATCACAGAATTACATAAACACACACACAACAGGTCATACATTGGTTACTGATATGACACACTGAAAAATCCCGAGTGGGCTATGATGGCTTGGTAGACAAAGGAAAGAGGTGGGGACAGTTCCAGAGCGGGAAACTCAGAGAGGATTCACTGTAATGAAGTTCACAACTACACTCGTGAAATTCTAATATTTTTTAAATGAACAGCCGCTAATTCGAAAATAAATTGCTATTTACATATTTACGAGTGTATGCCATTGTTGTCTCTCTGCGATCGCCGGTCCGTCTGCTGGATAGTCAGTCGACAGAAAGTCTCTGGTTTGTCGACCAAAGATCAAAGTCTGTCAGAGTTGTAGGTTGTTATAATGGATACTTTAGAGGATGATTCGGAAATGTTCTTAGATTGGATGCGTTTACCAGACTAAAGTACTTGACGCAGAATGCTGTTCCCATGCAGGAACAACACTCAGCGGATTTCAGAGCGCCACCTATAGTTTTTGATAAAACTCATAATTTCGTTAAACTTTCATTAAAATACACATTCAAGGTAGTGAATTAAAGCTACACTCGTTGTGAATCTATCCACCGAGTCAGATTTGTAAAATGCTTTTCGGCGAAAGCATGAGAAGCTATTATCTGATAGCATGTACCCCCAAAATACTGCAACGTCACCTAACACGACATATTTTGCGGTAGCCGGCGCTACCCAAAACGCAGAAATAAAATATAAAACATTCATTACCTTTGACGAGCTTCTTTCTTGGCACTCCTAGATGTCCCATAAACATTTATTTGGGTCTTTTTTCAATTAAATCGGTCCATATATAGCCTAGATATCGATCTATGAAGACTGTGTAATCAAGGAAAAAACTGAGTTTGATAACGCAACGTCATTTTTAAAAATTAAAAAAGTTGACGATAAACTTTCACAAAACACTTCGAAATACTTTTGTAATGCAACTTTAGGTATTAGTACACGTTAATAAGCGCTAAAATTCATCAGGAGGCGATGTAAATTCTATAGGTGTCCGTCTGGAAAAAATGCCCGGAGAAATCTCAACCAAAACATCCTGTTGGAGGCCGGAGGGAATCGGTTCCCCTGGGTCGGTTTGACCAAGAATCAAAGCCTAAGCAAATGACAAGACTCTAGACATCGTGTGGAAGCTGTAGGTACTGCAACCTCAGCCTCATTTAATCCGGTTCACCTTTAACAATTCCTGGAAGTGGCGCATGGATATTTATTTCCATTTTCAGTGATCAGATTTTCCTGCACTTTTCGATGAAACGCACGTTCTGTTATAGTCACAGCCGTGATTTAACCAGTTTTAGAAACGTCTGAGTGTTTTCTATCCACACATACTAATCATATGCATATACTATATTCCTGGCATGAGTAGCAGGGCGCTGAAATGTTGCGCGATTTTTAACAAAAAGCTGCGAAAATTCGCAGCCTCCCTAACAGGTTTTAAACAGCTGCAGCCTGAATAATTGTTCTTTAGTTTGTAGATTTCTTAGCCATTTCAACGTGGGAATGAGTATCTCGTTTAGAAGGCCAACACCACATTACATCTTCTCACAAATAGGTTCATATTCATTATCACTCATAGATTTTATACAACCATCAGATGCAAACAGCATAACTAAGAAGTGTACAAAGACACAGTAAAGTCTGTTTCCTGTTCTTCATGAGATCACCAAATGAAACACACTCGACATGACTGTCCCTTAGGTGTCCACGGACCATTCCCCCATTCTCAAAAATAGTAATATTGTTTAATTCTCACATTTTTGGGGATTAGGAGTTTTGGCAAGAAGAATGTCTTTGTTCTACATAGGCTCTCTCCCTCAGTACTCCATGGCAGCGAAGAGAGAGTTTCTGCCAGGAATTTATGACTGGTGTAAAACCTGTGGAGGGAGAGAGAGTGAGAGAGGCGGGCAGCCACGCAGGGCCATGTCGTGACAGGGCAGTACTCAGTGACATCACTTCCTGATACAGGAGGTAAAAAAAAATGCATAACATAGGTTTACAATATTAATGTATAAAAATATATGATCATACACAAGGTATGTGATCAATATTATAATAATATACAATAATGTACATACACATACAATATTCAGTTGGATAAAAAAAACACAATTTGGACATACTGAAACTATAAAAATGGTTTCAAGTCAAACTCCTCATTAAGGCCAAGAGAGACAGTCTGTGGATCCAGAAAGATTCCCTTTGCAGAAGTTTCTTCTCAGAGCGACCATCGGGTTCTTGATCAACTCCTTGACCAAGGCCCTTCTCCACCGACTGCTCAGTTTGGACCAGCGGCCAGCTCTAGGAAGAGTCTTGGTGGTTCCAAACTTCTTCCAATTACGAATGATGGAGGCCACTGTGTTCTTGAGGACCTTCAATGCTGCAGAAATATTTTGGTACCCTTTTCCAGATCTGCGCCTCGACACAATCCTGTCTCAGAGCTTTACAGACAATTCCTAATTCCTTTGACTTCATGGCTTGGTTTTTGCTCTGACGTGCACTGTCAACTTTGGGACCTTACATAGACAGATATCTTCTTTTCCAAATCAGGCTCTGGACACCCAGACAGACAGACAGACAGACAGAAGGGTTCACCTCAGGAATAAGGGTGCATCCCAAAGACAGACAGACAAAAGGGTTCACCTCAGGAATAAGGGTGCATCCCAAAGACAGACAGACAGAAGGGTTCACCTCAGGAATAAGGGTGCATCCCAAAGACAGACAGACAAAAGGGTTCACCTCAGGAATAAGGGTGCATCCCAAAGACAGACAGACAAAAGGGTTCACCTCAGGAATAAGGGTGCATCCCAAAGACAGACAGACAGGAGGGTTCACCTCAGGAATAAGGGTGCATCCCAAAGACAGACAGACAGAAGGGTTCACCTCAGGAATAAGGGTGCATCCCAAAGACAGACAGACAAAAGGGTTCACCTCAGGAATAAGGGTGCATCCCAAAGACAGACAGACAGGAGGGTTCACCTCAGGAATAAGGGTGCATCCCAAAGACAGACAGACAAAGGGTTCACCTCAGGAATAAGGGTGCATCCCAAAGACAGACAGACAGAAGGGTTCACCTCAGGAATAAGGGTGCATCCCAAAGACAGACAGACAGAAGGGTTCACCTCAGGAATAAGGGTGCATCCCAAAGACAGACAGACAAAAGGGTTCACCTCAGGAATAAGGGTGCACCCCAAAGACAGACAGACAGGTGGGTTCACCTCAGGAATAAGGGTACATCCCAAAGACAGACAGACAGAAGGGTTCACCTCAGGAATAAGGGCACATCCCAAAGACAGACAGACAGAAGGGTTCACCTCAGGAATAAGGGTGCATCCCAAAGACAGACAGACAGAAGGGTTCACCTGAGGAATAAGGGTGCATCCCAAAGACAGACAGACAGAAATACCAGGTCAACAGTAGTGCACTATATAGGGCCTTGGTCAACTGTAGCGTACTATATAGGGCCCTGGTCTACAGTAGTGTACTATATAGGGCCCTGGTCTACAGTAGTGCACTATATAGGGCCCTGGTCTACAGTAGTGTTCTAAATAGGGCCTTGGTCAACTGTAGCGTACTATATAGGGCCCTGGTCTACAGTAGTGTACTATATAGGGCCCTGGTCTACAGTAGTGTACTATATACGGCCCTGGTGTACAGTAGTGTACTATATAGGGCCCTGGTCTACAGTAGTGTACTATATAGGGCCCTGGTCAACAGTAGTGTACCAAATAGGGCCCTGGTCAACAGTAGTGTACCATATAGGGCCCTGGTCAACAGTAGTGTACTATATAGGGCCCTGGTCAACAGTAGTGCACTATATAGGGCCTTGGTCTACGGTAGTGTACTATATAGGGCCCTGGTCAAAAGTAGTGTACTATATACGGCCCTGGTCTACAGTATTGTACTATATAGGGCCCTGGTCTACAGTAGTGTACTAAATAGGGCCCTGGTCTACAGTAGTGTACTAAATAGGGCCTTGGTCAACGGTAGTGCACTATATAGGGCTTTTCAGCTGTTGCTATGTAATGAACGTGGTGCAGAGGTCTGTTATTACAATCATACAGACCTCATTGGCTGAGTGCACCAGGCCAGCACAGTGTACAGTACTGTATACGGTAATGCTGTTCCTGAAGCATAGCCTGGAAAGATTCACAACCTATAGACTGATACTGTAGATCCACAACCTATAGACTGATACTGTAGATCCACAACCTATAGACTGATGCTGTAGATCCACAACCTATAGACTGATACTGTAGATCCACAACCTATAGACTGATACTGTAGATCCACAACCTATAGACTGATACTCTAGATCCACAACCTATAGACTGATACTGTAGATCCACAACCTATAGACTGATACTGTAGATCCACAACCTATAGACAGATACTGTAGATCCACAACCTATAGACTGATACTGTAGATCCACAACCTATAGACTGATACTGTAGATCCACAACCTATAGACTGATACTGTAGATCCACAACCTATAGACTGATACTGTAGATCCACAACATATAGACTGATACTGTAGATCCACAACCTATAGACTGATACTGTAGATCCACAACCTATAGACTGATACTGTAGATCCACAACCTATAGACTGATACTGTAGATCCACAACCTATAGACTGATACTGTAGATCCACAACCTATAGACTGATACTGTAGATCCACAACCTATAGACTGATACTGTAGATCCACAACCTATAGACTGATACTGTAGATCCACAACCTATAGACTGATACTGTAGATCCACAACCTATAGACTGATACTGTAGATCCACAACCTATAGACTGATACTGTAGATCCACAACCTAAAGTTTGTCCCTGCAGATTCTTACATCCAATGAGATGTTCCTGGATAGTCTTTATTAGAGTGCAGTCTCTCTGTCTGACCGTCTGTTTGCCCGTCTGCGTTTCCCTACGATATCATGACTTGCATAAATCTCGGGTTTCCTATCATCAAAACTTCGCTGAGGATTTACAACGGCGCTGGATTTTTCATCAGTCCATCGCTGAACAGAATGGTCAAACTCACAAAAAGGGAAAACAGTTTTGAGTCTGGATTCCTTTTGTGAGGTGGCCGGGGGGAACATGATTCTTGTTTCATATTTGGCACCTGACGAGAGTTTTACTGCAGCTGGGATATTCTGACGAGAGTTTTACTGTAGCTGGGATATTCTGATGAGAGTTTTACTGTAGCTGGGATATTCTGATGAGAGTTTTACTGTAGCTGGGATATTCTGACGAGAGTTTTACTGTAGCTGGGATATTCTGACAAGAGTTTTACTGTAGCTGGGATATTCTGACGAGAGTTTTACTGTAGCTGGGATATTCTGACGAGAGTTTTACTGTAGCTGGGATATTCTGATGAGAGTTTTACTGTAGCTGGGATATTCTGATGAGAGTTTTACTGTAGCTGGGATATTCTGACCACAGTTGCACCCGTTGACTTAGTATTGTGATCCTATAGAGAGTGGTGTTGCAGCATCATCCAGGGTCAAAGATGTGAGAATAATATGCAGATTATTATGCCGGATTATTCAAGGTCATTCTCATGTCAGATTAGGTCCCCAGGATCAGATTATTTTGCCGGATTATTCAAGGTCATTCTCATGTCAGATTAGGTCCCCAGGATCCTTTTATAGCGAGCAGTGAAAAGGCTATAAACTCGTGGAGTTACTACTTAATACTAGTGATCCTATTGATACGCTGTGGAGACCCTATTCCCTATGGTTCTTCCCTATGTGTCTAAGTGCACTATTTAGGAAATAGTGTGCCATTTGAGATGGAGACTCACTCTTACAGTAGAGATGGTAGGACAAAACACAGTAGAAAAAGAACATTTCCCTCTAACCCAGTGTGTCTTTCTCCTGGTCCTGGGAAACTAAATGTGTTGTTGCCCTAGCGCAACGTAACGTATTTCACTAATCAACTCTAATCAACCAGGATTGAAGAAACACCGCTTTCTGTTTGTAGAATGTCCAGTCGAGGCCGTGTACTAATCACAGTGGGGCAAACAAAAGTCTGTTGCTGAGAGCTAATCTAGTAATATGAGGTAATATGTACACGTAGGTAGAGTTAAAGTAACTATGCGTAGATAAATAAATAGAGAGTAGCAGAAATAAAAGAAGGGGTCTGGGTAGCCCTTTGGATTAGCTGTTGGGGAGTTTTACGGTTTGTTGAGGGTGGTAGCTGTTAATGAAGCCTTTTGGACCTCGATTTGATCTAGTGGTTGATGGCAATAGGAACCTTTGTAACGTAATGTCTCATTAAAAGACATAGAAAATACACCCAGTCAAATGTGTATGTTACATTCCCACTGTGGGAAGTTATAGGATGAGCAAATGAGACAACGCTAGACCTACGTTTGGAAAGAGGAGGAAGTCGTAAACTACATGGCAAAGCCAAACCTAGCTATGGGATGGTTCACTGTAGTCTTTCAATTGTACAAAAAATTGTTTACAGATTAATTGTCACATTCTGACCTTTATTTCCTTTGTTTTGTCATTATTTAGTATGGTCAGGGCGTGAGTTGGGGTGGGCAGTCTATGCTTGTTTTTCTATGATTTGGGTATTTCTATGTTTCGGCCTAGTATGGTTCTCAATCAGAGGCAGGTGTCATTAGTTGTCTCTGATTGAGAATCATACTTAGGTAGCCTGGGTTTCACTGTTTGTTTGTGGGTGATTGTTCCTGTCTCTGTGTTTTGCACTAGATAGGACTGTTTAGGTTTTCACACGTTTCTTGTTTTTGTAGTCAGTTGTTCATGTGCACATTTATGTATTAAAAGAACCATGGACACTTACCACGCCGCATATTGGTCCTCTGATCCTTTTCGCATCTCCTCTTCAGATGAAGAGGAGGAGATCCCTTACACATACAGTGGGGCAAAAAAGTATTTAGTCAGCCACCAATTGTGCAAGTTCTCCCACTTAAAATGATGAGAGAAATCTTGCTTGTTTGTAGGTGACCAAATACTTATTTTTCACCATAATTTGCAAATAAATTCATTAAAAATCCTACAATGTGATTTTCTGGATTCTTTTTCTCATTTTGTCTGTCATAGTTGAAGTGTACCTATTATGAAAATTACAGGCCTCTCATCTTTTTAAGTGGGAGAACTTTTTGGCACAATTGGTGGCTGACTAAATACTTTTTTGCCCCACTGTATGTATGTATGTATGTATGTATGTATGTATGTATGTATGTATGTATGTATGTATGTATGTATGTATGTATGTATGTATGGATGTTAGGAAGTCTGTATTTGTAAAATAATCCTGAAGAGTTATGAAAATAGCTTGGTGAGTCCAAGGTAAATATTTTAGCTCGTCTTAAAACCGCTGAGAGTCAGTCGAAGCGTCCGAACGGTTTGGCCGAAAGACTATTATGACCCCTGTATGGAAAGATGAGAATCTCACAAACACAATGCTGTTCTCAACAAGCGTCTTGGGACTAATCTGAAGTTCGGTACAGCTGATCTGCCAGCATCTGTCTGTAGCGTCCAAACAGTTTGAGCTACATACTAATATGTATACCAAACTGTCTGTAAAGGTGAGACTCTCACGAACATGAAGACATCGGTTGTTTTACTCTAGGACGCCCACAGGTCTCACAAGACCTGTCTCAAGGTCCTCTGGTGACAGTTGAATTGTTTTTATGGAAGTACAATATATATGGAGACTGTTACCAAAAATAACAGGTTAAATATCAAATCAAATCAAATCAAATGTATTTATATAGCCCTTCGTACATCAGCTGATATCTCAAAGTGCTGTACAGAAATCCAGCCTTAAACCCCAAACAGCAAGCAATGCAGGTGTAGAAGCACGGTGGCTAGGAAAAACTCCCTAGAAAGGCCAAAACCTAGGAAGAAACCTAGAGAGGAACCAGGCTATGTGGGGTGGCCAGTCCTCTTCTGGCTGTGCTTGGTGGAGATTATAACAGAACATGGCCAAGATGTTGAAATGTTCATAAATGACCAGCATGGTCGTATAATAATAAGGCAGAACAGTTGAAACTGGAGCAGCAGCACGGTCAGGTGGACTGGGGACAGCAAGGAGTCATCATGTCAGGTAGTCCTGGGGCATGGTCCTAGGGCTTAGGTCAGTTGAAACTGGAGCAGCAGCACGGTCAGGTGGACTGGGGACAGCAAGGAGTCATCATGTCAGGTAGTCCTGGGGCATGGTCCTAGGGCTCAGGTCCTCCGGAAGAGAGAGAGAAAGAGAGAATTGGAGAGAGCATATGTGGGGTGGCCAGTCCTCTTCTGGCTATGCCGGGTGGAGATTATAACTGAACATGGCCAAGATGTTCAAATGTTCATAAATGACCAGCATGGTCGAATAATAATAAGGCAGAACAGTTGAAACTGGAGCAGCAGCACGGCCAGGTGGACTGGGGACAGCAAGGAGTCATCATGTCAGGTAGTCCTGGGGCATGGTCCTAGGGCTCAGGTCCTCCGAGAGAGAAAGAGAAAGAGAAAGAGAGAATTAGAGAACGCACACTTAGATTCACACAGGACACCGAATAGGACAGGAGAGGTACTCCAGATATAACAAACTGACCCTAGCCCCCCGACACATAAACTATTGCAGCATAAATACTGGAGGCTGAGGAGGGGTCAGGAGACACTGTGGCCCCATCCGAGGACACCCCGGACAGGGCCAAACAGGAAGGATATAACCCCACCCACTTTGCCAAAGCACAGCCCCCACACCACTAGAGGGATATCTTCAACCACCAACTTACCATCCTGAGACAAGGCTGAGTATAGCCCACAAAGATCTCCGCCATGGCACAACCCAAGGGGGGGCGCCAACCCAGACAGGATGACCACATCAGTGAATCAACCCACTCAGGTGACACACCCCTTCCAGGGACGGCATGAGAGAGCCCCAGTAAGCCAGTGACTCAGCCCCTGTAATAGGGTTAGAGGCAGAGAATCCCAGTGGAAAGAGGGGAACCGGCCAGGCAGAGACAGCAAGGGCGGTTTGTTGCTCCAGAGCCTTTCCGTTCACCTTCCCACTCCTGGGCCAGACTACACTCAATCATACGGTCCACTGAAGAGATGAGTCTTCAGTAAAGACTTAAAGGTTGAGACCGAGTTTGCGTCTCTGACATGGGTAGGCAGACCATTCCATAAAAATGGAGCTCTATAGGAGAAAGCCCTGCCTCCAGCTGTTTGCTTAGAAATTCTAGGGACAATTAGGAGGCCTGCGTCTTGTGACCATAGCGTACGTGTAGGTATGTACGGCAGGACCAAATCAGAGAGATAGGTAGGGGCAAGCCCATGTAATGCTTTGTAGGTTAGCAGTAAAACCTTGAAATCAGCCCTTGCTTTGACAGGAAGCCAGTGTAGAGAGGCTAGCACTGGAGTAATATGATCAAATTTTTTGGTTCTAATCAGGATTCTAGCAGCCGTATTTAGCACCAACTGAAGTTTATTTAGTGCTTTATCCGGGTAGCCGGAAAGTAGAGCATTACAGTAGTCTAACCTAGAAGTGACAAAAGCATGGATTAATTTTTCTGCATCATTTTTGGACAGAAAGTTTCTGATTTTTGCAATGTTACGTAGATTGAAAAAAGCTGTCCTTGAAATGGTCTTGATATGTTCTTCAAAAGAGAGATCAGGGTCCAGAGTAACGCCGAGGTCCTTCACAGTTTTATTTGAGACGACTGTACAAACATTAAGATTAATTGTCAGATTCAACAGAAGATCTCTTTGTTTCTTGGGACCTAGAACAAGCATCTCTGTTTTGTCCGAGTTTAAAAGTAGAACGTTTGCAGCCATCCACTTCCTTATGTCTGAAACACATGCTTCTAGCAAGGGTAATTTTGGGTCTTCGCCATGTTTCATTGAAATGTACAGCTGTGTGTCATCCGCATAGCAGTGAAAGTTAACATTATGTTTTCGAATAACATCCCCAAGAGGTAAAATATATAGTGAAAACAATAGTGGTCCCAAAACGGAACCTTGAGGAACACCGAAATTTACAGTTGATTTGTCAGAGGACAAACCATTCACAGAGACAAACTGATATCTTTCCGACAGATAAGATCTAAACCATGCCAGAACTTGTCCGTGTAGACCAATTTGGGTTTCCAATCTCTCCAAAAGAATGTGGTGATCGATGGTATCAAAAGCAGCACTAAGGTCTAGGAGCACGAGGACAGATGCAGAGCCTCGGTCCAATGCCATTAAAATGTCATTTACCACCTTCACAAGTGCCGTCTCAGTGCTATGATGGGGTCTAAAACCAGACTGAAGCATTTCGTATACATTGTTTGTCTTCAGGAAGGCAGTAAGTTGCTGCGCAACAGCCTTTTCTAAACATTTTGAGAGGAATGGAAGATTCGATATAGGCCGATAGTTTTTTAGATTTTCTGGGTCAAGGTTTGGCTTTTTCAAGAGAGGCTTTATTACTGCCACTTTTAGTGAGTTTGGTACACATCCGGTGGATAGAGAGCCATTTATTATGTTCAACATAGGAGGGCCAAGCACAGGAAGCAGCTCTTTCAGTAGTTTAGTTGGAATAGGGTCCAGTATGCAGCTCGAAGGTTTAGAGGCCATGATTATTTTCATCATTGTGTCAAGAGATATAGTACTAAAACACTTGAGCATCTCTCTTGATCCTAGGTCCTGGGAGAGTTGTGCAGACTCAGAACAAATGAGCTTTGAAGGAATACGCAGATTTAAAGAGGAGTCCGTAATTTGCTTTCTAATAATCATAATCCTTTCCTCAAATAAAAAATCCTCTCAGAGAGGACAGCCACTGCTAATAGCAGTAAGGACTCTCTGTTATTCAATGTGTTTCTATGGGCTAATAGCAGTAAGGACTCTCTGTTATTCAATGTGTTTCTATGGGCTAATAGCAGTAAGGACTATCTGTTATTCAATGTGTTTCTAATAGCAGTAAGGACTATCTGTTATTCAATGTGTTTCTAATAGCAGTAAGGACTATCTGTTATTCAATGTGTTTCTATTGGCTAATAGCAGTAAGGACTGTTATTCAATGTGTTTCTATGGGCTAATAGCAGTAAGGACTATCTGTTATTCAATGTGTTTCTATGGGCTAATAGCAGTAAGGACTGTTATTCAATGTGTTTCTATGGGCTAATAGCAGTAAGGACTGTCTGTTATTCAATGTGTTTCTATGGGCTAATAGCAGTAAGGACTATCTGTTATTCAATGTGTTTCTATGGGCTAATAGCAGTAAGGACTGTTATTCAATGTGTTTCTATTGGCTAATAGCAGTAAGGACTGTGATTCAATGTGTTTCTAATGGCTAATAGCAGTAAGGACTCTCTGTTATTCAATGTGTTTCTATTGGCTAATAGCAGTAAGGACTGTTATTCAATGTGTTTCTATGGGCTAATAGCAGTAATGACTGTTATTCAATGTGTTTCTATTGGCTAATAGCAGTAAGGACTGTCTGTTATTCAATGTGTTTCTATGGGCTGATAGCAGTAAGGACTATCTGCTATTCAATGTGTTTCTAATAGCAGTAAGGACTATCTGCTATTCAATGTGTTTCTATGGGCTAATAGCAGTAAGGACTATCTGTTATTCATTGTGTTTCTATTGGCTAATAGCAGTAAGGACTCTCTGTTATTCAATGTGTTTCTATTGGCTAATAGCAGTAAGGACTGTTGTTCCAAGTGTTTCTATTGGCTAATAGCAGTAAGGACTGTTGTTCCAAGTGTAGAGAGAGAGTTTGAGTTTTAAATACTCTTTATTGGGTCTGGGGGCCCACCACACAATAAATACTCATACAAAACCACAGTTACACATCAATTAAAAACACAACTCCAATTCCTCCTCCACAGTAACTACACACAACAGCCTCTGTATACCCCATATACTCAAAAACAGATCGATATTGTTGACAAGTTTGTAATAGGCAAACTCAATCCTTAGTCTCGCTGCCAACATTCCCTCCAGCATTCCCACCACATCCACAGACCCCTGTCCCCGAATGCTGTTCTTTCGGGTCTTCCATATCGCTAATTTTGCTGCCCCTAACACAAAATTAAGCAACACAACTACACCCTTTTGACTGAACCTGTACTTTGGCCCAAATATATACAGTTGGGAAGAGAAAACCTCTCCCAACGTTGAGAACCAATCAGTGATCAGTTCAATCATCCCAACCAACCTGGGACACAATAAAAACAGATGTGCCAGAGATTCAGACCCAGCACAGAATGGACACCCCTCCCCAACAGTAGGATCCAGGTGTACCAGATGCATATTGGTGGCTATAGCTCCATGTATTATCCTCCATTGGAGGTCAGCTGTCCTCTTATCAATAGGCAGTTTATATAATGATCGCCAACAGCCTTTTGGAGAGGCACCTGGACCAAGCACATCCGCCCACCTCGTCGATTTTACCCCTTCCAGGGAAGAGGCATGGGACACCTTTACACATATTCTGTACATGGCCTTCTTTCCCACCTCCTTGAACTCCCCCAGCTCCGGGGTATCGAAGGAAAGCAGCGTCCCCACGTCCTCTTCAAATGCCCCCATCGCAGCACTAACAATCAGTGCAGGGAACACATAATCCAGACCCTCCTTCCACCGATCAGAATTGGAAGTGTCAGTCACATACTGCAGATGAAGCACTGGCAAGGAATCGCAGACCTCATCGACGACCTTCCTCAGTAGACGAGATGATCGGATCCCCGCTCTTTCTCCCAGCTCCTCCAATCTGCTCCTGCTCTGCATCAGATGACCCAGCTTGGTACACCCCACGCCTAACAGGCATGAACGTAGGCTAGCTGAACCCAGAACACGGGACTGGATGGCAGTGTTGTGAAAAAGAGGCTCTTCAAAAAGCCACATCCCTGGTGGCGTGCAGGCCTTACGGGACTTGACAAAGACTCTCCAAGCCTGCATAACAGACTCATAAAATGGAGTCAGGCCAGTCAAATCACCCCCTCCAGCTTTAAGAGGAAAAGATGCTTGTCGAAGCCCAAACAGCCCGCTCTCCTCATCAATATGTAGGCTGTTTCGACCCAGCTAGAACAGTCTCTGTACAACAATCTCTGGGCTGCTTGGAGCCTGAAAGCCGTGATCCTAGAGGAAATGTCCACCAGGCCTTGCCCACCCTCGTGCAGTGGCAGGTACAGGGCTGCAGCTTTAATCCAGTGTTGCCCAGACCAGAAGAAATTGACAAGGGTCCTCTGAAGCTCTTGTATCAGACCCTTTGGTGGCTGTAAAATCATTAGTCTGTGCCACAGGGTAGAAGCAGCAAGATTATTAGCTACCAGGACCCGTCCCCTATAAGACAGCTGGGGCAACACCCATTTCCACCTTGACAGTCTGGCACACACTTTCTCCACTACACCCTCCCAGTTCTTTTTTTGAAAGACATCGGAGCCTAGAAAAACCCCCAAAGTCTTCATTCCATCTCTGCCCCACTGAAGCCCCCCTGGTAACCATGGAGTAGACCCCATCTGAAGCTGACCTGCCCACAGCGCTTCACTCTTTCCCCAATTGACTTTAGCTGAGGAGGCCCCCTCATACACCTTTAAAGCGTTTGAGAGAACCTTAACATCCTCACCCCCTGTAATAAAAACTATCACGTCATCTGCATACGCAGACAGTGCTATCGTGGGACCCTTCGTTACACCTGGCACAAAGAAACCAGTAAGCTTCGCTCTTAAAAAACAAAGCATTGGTTCAATCGCCAGACTATATAACTGCCCTGAAATTGGGCATCCCTGCCTGATGCCCCTTTCGACAGGGATGGGGCAACTTAAACCACCACCCACCTTCACCATACACGAGGCTCCAGCATACAGTAAATTCACCCAAGACAGAAAAACATCCCCAAACCCAAAGGCTTTCATTATTTTAAACAAGTACTGGTGGTCCACACGATCAAAAGCCTTCTCCTGATCCAACGAAAGTAAACCCACATTTACATCAGACAGTTTACAAATGTCTAAAACATCTCTTATCAGAAACAAGTTGTCAACAATAGAGCGATCAGGTACACAGTAGGACTGGTCCTTGTGGATCAACAACCCCAGATACTCTTTCAACCTGTTTGAGAGACATTTAGAAACAATTTTATATTCTGCGCACAGCAAAGCAACAGGTCTCCAATTTTTTATGAGAGCCAAATCCCCCTTTTTTGGCAACAGTGAAAGCACTGCACGTTGACAGGATACAGGAAGAGAACCCTCATGAAAAGATTCACACATCACTTCATAAAAGTCCTCCCCAATAGACCCCCAAAAGTGTTTATAAAACTCAGATGGTAACCCATCGATGCCAGGGGCTCGGCCTGTTGAGAGCTGCATAACAGCTGTGGACAGCTCCTGCAGTGTAATGTCAGCGTCCAATGCGACTCTCTGCTCAGGTCCCAATTTAGGAAGACCATGTAACAACTGTTCAGTACACATAGAGTCACAATCCTCCGCCTTATAAAGGGACGAGTAGAAATCCACGGCATGTTGACGCATTTCAATATCATTCGTGGTCACCTTCCCATCAGGGAGACGAAGGCAGACCATCTGTTTACGTTGAAATGTCGACTTTCCTAGGTTAAAAAAAAAAAAAAGCACTAGGAGCATCCATATCCTTGAGGGAAGCGAAACGAGACCTAATCAAGGCACCCTTCACTCTTTCATGCAGAAACGACCTCAGTTCATGTCTCTTGTCCTGTAAGTTCATGACTAGTCCAGGGTCATTCTGAGTGAGCAGCTTCAATTCAATAGATTTGATGTCCTGTTCAAGGGCCTTGATAGTCTCTTTAAATTCAGTTTGAGACAGAGCAGTATACTGTTGACAAAAAACTCGTATTTGGGCCTTCCCAACCTCCCACCATTGTCTCAAGGACTCAAAATTCCCTTTTATACCCCTCCATTTTTCCCAAAACAACAAAAACCTGTCACAAAACATGACATCATGTAACAATTTAACATTAAAATACCAGTAAGGTGATGACCTTCGTGGACAGGACAAGTGAATATCAACAGTAACCATATGATGATCAGAGAAACCCACAGGAGTAATGGCACACTTTCCAACCCTACTACAGTATTGCTCAGATACATACAACCTGTCTAACCGTGCTGCACTGACACGACCTTCATTAATTTTTAGCCATGTGTACTGCCTAACTTTGGCATTCCTTACTCTCCACACATCAGAAAGCTCAAACTCAGTTAATAGGCCAGACAGGCAAGTGGCTGACCGCAGGTGAGGTTCTTCAGCGGTGCGATCAACAGTAAAATCCACTGTACAGTTCCAGTCACCCCCTAAAACCATACACCCCTCTTGGTCACACTGTCTTAACATTTCCTTTAGTTGATCAAATACAGCAATACGCTCTGTACCCTCATTAGGAGCATAAACATTCAAAAAAAAAAAAACAAAAACCCCATAACATCCACCTTGACCAATAAAACCCGACCCTTGACAATCTCTGTTGTAGATACCACAGTCACTCCTAAGCCTGAGGAAAACAATATTGCCACCCCAGCACTGAAATTAGTACCATGACTGAGTACATGCTGCCCCTCCCACCACATACCCCAGTCAACCTCATTTTCCTCATCGCTATGTGTCTCCTGTAGGAAAACTACATTAAGCCTTTTCTGTTTTATTACTTCTAATACCCAAGCCCTCTTATTCCTGTCCCTTCCCCCATTCATATTGAGAGAACCTACCCTTAGTACCTCCATGTAGAAAAGAGAAAAGAAAAGCAGAAGAAACCACAGAGAAACCAACGAGAAAAAAGACACCCTATGAAGCATGATCATCGTCATTATTTTTTTCTTCTCTTAACCTGAACACGTTTCCCACCACCTTTTGCTGCTGCAACAGCAGTAATAAATTTCCTCAAGCGAAACCGCTTCTTCTCACTCAGCTGGTCTAACCCCACCGTCTTCTGTAACATCACAGCTGACCTCACAAACTTATCAACATCAAAATAATCTGCCAATTTGACAGATTTCCCAAAAGTCTGATCCAGAAACTCATTTACCTCCTCTAGATCATAAACTGAGTCCGTACCAGCAGCTGTCATATCTAAAGAGATATCCATATCCTTCTCTTGATCCTCCTCAGCTGAGAACACAGACAACTGACTCCCCTCTACCACATCCCTTTCAACACTCTCCACTTGCACCTCATCACTCGTACCAGGCATCTCCTCCACTATCTGGGAGACTAGCCCCACCTGAACATCACTACTCATAGTGGGCATCTTCTCCACTAACTGAGAACCTAGCTCCACATGAACCCCAGCACTCGTAGTGGGCATCTCCTCCACTACCTGGGAGCTTAGCTCCACATGAAAACCCTCCTGTACTTCATTACTCGGTGGGCATCTCCTCCACTACCTGGGAGCTTAGCTCCACATGAAAACCCTCCTGTACTTCATTACTCGTAGTGGGCATCTCCTCCACTACCTGGGAGCTTAGCTCCACATGCAAACCCTCCTGTACTTCATTACTCGTAGTGGGCATCTCCTCCACTACCTGGGAGCTTAGCTCCACATGCAAACCCTCCTGTACCTCATTACTCGTAGTGGGCAACTCCTCCACTACCTGGGAGCCTAGCTCTACATGAACCCCAGCACTCGTAGTGGGCATCTCCTCCACTCCCTGGGAGCCTAGCTCCACATGAACCCCCTCCTTTACCCCAGCACTCATACTGGGCACCTGCTCACCAGTCTGAGGAACTGGCTCTTCAGATACATCCTTACCTTCTACAACAATACTTTTCTGTAGCATAACATTTCCTTCTAATACAAGTTGCAACCCCGTGCCCTCAACACGGATAACTTGTTCCTCAGCAACAGGTGCTTGTGGCTGCTCTACCGCTGTCAGCTCACCTCTCCCTACATCAGTGGGCCCAGGCGTTACGATGACCACCTGTGCCCCTCCCTCTGCCTTCTCCCTTTTCGGGCAAGCATGTCGCTTATGACCAACATCCCCACACTCAAAACACCGTTGACTACCCGTACTAGCATAAGCCATATACAATCTATTGTCATACTTGATTTTAAACGATAACTCTAAAGTCTGCTCCGGTGAGTCCAAAAACATAAACACCTGTCGCCGAAATGACATTACCTGTTTCAACGCCGGGTGTTTGCAACCCAACGGGACAACCTTAATTGAACTGGCGAACTTCCCAAAGCGCAATAACTCGCGCTCCAATAGCTCATTAGGAATAAACGGTGGTACATTTGAAATCGTTACCCTTGTTGACGGAGAAAAAAGCGGCGTAACTTGAATAAACATTCCTTTAAGAAGTACACCATGCTCAACCATCCGATCAACTAGACACTCTTCTTTAAGAAATACCACCACAGCTTTATTCATCCGGGATGCATACGCAATATTCTCATAGCCTACCTTCTCTCCTACGGCGACCAGAAACTCCTCCACCGTGACAGCAGCTTCAGTAACACACCTAAAGCCATGCCGAAGTGACAGGGACGGCATCCCCATTCGGGCTGCCATCCCCGCCAAAACCAGGGTAATTTCGATACGAAAACAAAATACTTAATTCTACCACAACAAAAATAATAACGTTAATCATGCATCAACAAAAAAAAAAAAATGCCACCAAGAAATAGCAAACCGAAAGAAAGTTGTGAATATCTAACTCTCCACAACACACGCACTCCTTCACTCAAACAATTCCCAGCATGCACCAATCACTCCCAGCATGCAGAGAGAGAGAGAGAGAGAGAGAGAGAGAGAGACAGAGACAGAGAGAGAGAGAGAGAGAGAGAGAGAGAGAGAGAGAGAGAGAGACAGAGAGAGAGAGAGAGAGAGAGAGAGAGAGAGAGAGATTGACAGAGAGAGAGACAGAGAGAAAGAGACAGAGAGAGAGAGAGAGAGAAAGAGACAGAGAGAGAGAGAGAGAGAGAGAGAGAGAGAGAGAGAGAGAGAGATTGACAGAGAGAGAGACGGAGAGAAAGAGACAGAGAGAGAGAGAGAGAGGCCTTCGACTCAATTTGGCATGAGGGTCTGCTATACAAACTGATGGAAAGTGGTGTTGGGGGTAAAACATACGACATCATAAAATCCATGTACACAAACAACAAGTGTGCGGTTAAAATTGATTAAAAAAACACACACATTTCTTCACACAGGGTCGTGGGGTTAGACAGGGATGCAGCTTAAGCCCCACCCTCTTCACCATATATATCAACGAACTGGCGCGGGCACTAGAGAAGTCTGCAGCACCCGGCCTCACCCTACTAGAATCCGAAGTCAAATGTCTGCTGTTTGCTGATGATCTGGTGCTTCTGTCACCAACCAAGGAGGGCCTACAGCAGCACCTAGATCTTATGCACAGATTCTGCCAGACCTGGGCCCTGACAGTAAATCTCAGTAAGACCAAAATAATGGTGTTCCAAAAAGGTCCAGTCACCAGGACCACAAATACAAATTCCATCTAGACACTGTTGCCCTAGAGCACACAAAAAACTATACATACCTTGGCCTAAACATCAGCGCCACAGGTAACTTCCACAAAGCTGTGAACGATCTGAGAGACAAGGCAAGAAGGGCATTCTATGCCATCAAAAGGAACATAAATTTCAACATACCAATTAGGATTTGGCTAAAAATACTTGAATCAGTCATAGAGCCCATTGCCCTTTATGGTTGTGAGGTCTGGGGTCCGCTCACCAACCAAGACTTCACAAAATGGGACAAACACCAAATTGAGACTCTGCACACAGAATCTGCAAAAATATCCTCCGTGTACAACGTAGAACACCAAATAATGCATGCAGAGCAGAATTAGGCCGATACCCACTAATTATCAAAATCCAGAAAAGAGCTGTTAAATTCTATAACCACCTAAAAGGAAGCGATTCCCAAACCTTCCACAACAAAGCCATCACCTACAGAGAGATGAACCTGGAGAAGAGTCCCTAAGCAAGCTGGTCCTGGGGCTCTGTTCACAAACACACCCTACAGAGTCCCAGGACAGCAGCACAATTAGACCCAACCAAATCATGAGAAAACAAAAAGATAATTACTTGACACATTGGAAAGAATTAACAAAAAAACAGAGCAAACTAGAATGCTATTTGGCCCTACACAGAGAGTACACAGCGGCAGAATACCTAACCACTGTGACTGACCCAAAATTAAGCAAAGCTTTGACTATGTACAGACTCAGCGAGCATAGCCTTGCTATTGAGAAAGGCCGCCGTAGGCAGACATGGCTCTCAAGAGAAGACAGGCTATGTGCTCACTGCCCACAAAATGAGGTGGAAACTGAGCTGCACTTCCTAACCTCCTGCCCAATGTATGACCATATTAGAGAGACATATTTCCCTCAGATTACACAGATCCACAAAGAATTCGAAAACAAATCCAATTTTGAAAAACTCCCATATCTACTGGGTGAAATTCCACAGTGTGCCATCAAAGCAGCAAGATTTGTGACCTGTTGCCACGAGAAAAGGGCAACCAGTGAAGAACACGCACCATTGTAAATACAACCCATATCTATGCTTATTTATTTTATCTTGTGTCCTTTACCATTTGTACATTGTTAAAACACTGTATATATATATGAGGCCATATATATATAATATGACATTTGTAATGTCTTTATTGTTTTGAAACTTCTGTATGTGTGATGTCTACTGTTAATTTTTATTGTTTATTTCACTTTATATATTATCTACCTCACTTGCTTTGGAAATGTTAACAGATGTTTCCCATGCCAATAAAGCCCTTAAGCCCTTAAATTGAAATTGAATTGAATTGAATTGAGCGTAGGTTACAGAGAGCTGGTAGTCCCATCCACCAAACTACCAGGTGTGAAACAGGGAAGGGACTCAGGGGGTATGCTAATTTGGTATAGAGCAGACCTAACTCACTCCATTAAATTAATCAAAACAGGAACATTCTACATTTGGCTAGAAATTCAAAAGGAAATTATCCTAACAGAGAAAAATGTCCTCCTGTGTGCTACCTATATCCCCCACTAGAATCCCCATATTTTAATGAAGACAGCTTCTCCATCCTGGAGGGGAAATCAATAATTTCCAGGCCCAGGGACATGTACTAGTCTGTAGCGACCTAAATGCCAGAACCGGACAAGAACATGACACCCTCAGCACACAGGGGGACAAACACCTGCCTGGAGGTGACAGCATTCCCTCCCACATATGCCCCCTAGGCACAACTATGACAACATAACCAACAAAAACGGGTCACAACTCCTGCAGCTCTGTCGCACGCTGGGTATGTACATAGTCAATGGTAGGCTTCGAGGGGACTCCTATGGTAGGTACACCTATAGCTCATCTCTTGGCAGTAGTACTGTAGACTACTTTATCACTGACCTCAACCCAGAGTCTCTCAGAGCGTTCACAGTCAGCCCACTGACACCCCTATCAGACCACAGCAAAATCACAGTCTACTTAAACAGAGCAATACTCAATCATGAGGCATCAAAGCCAAAGGAACTGAGTAACATTAAGAAATGCTATAGATGGAAGGAATGCAGTTTGGAAACCTACCAAAAAACAATTAGGCAACAACAAATTCAATCCCTTTTAGACAATTTCCTGGGTAAAACGTTCCACTGTAATAGTGAAGGTGTAAACCTGGCAGTAGAAAATCTCAACAGTATATTTGACCTCTCAGCTTCCCTATCAAATCTAAAAATCTCAAATAGAAAACCGAAGAAAATTAACAACAATGACAAATGGTTTGATGAAGAATGCAAAAATCTAAGAAAGAAATTGAGAAACCTGTCCAACCAAAAACATAGAGACCCGGAAAACCTGAGTCTACGCCTTCACTATGGTGAATCACTAAAACAATACAGAAATACACTACGGAAAAAGAAGGAACAGCATGTCAGAAATCAGCTCAATGTAATTGAAGAATCCATAGACTCTAACCACTTCTGGGAAAATTGGAAAACACTAAACAAACAACAACACGAAGAATTATCTATCCAAAATGGAGAT
>NC_056457.1:36273506-36366006 GCF_018296145.1 Oncorhynchus tshawytscha | reverse complement strand
TTTGCATTATTTAAACCAACTTGAACATGTTTCATTATTTATTTGAGGCTAAATTTATTTTATTGATGTATTATACGAAGTTAAAATAAGTGTTCATTCAGTATTGTTGTAATTGTCATTATTACAAATACATTTTTTTAAATCGGCCGATTACTCTGGTCTGTCTCATCGGTGTTGAAAAATCATAAACGGTCGACCTATAGTTATGACACTCTACAGTCTGGTCTGTCTCATCTAGCTGGTGTTATGAGTCTCTACAGTCTGGTCTGTCTCATCTAGCTGGTGTTATGAGTCTCTACAGTCTGGTCTGTCTCATCTAGCTGGTGTTGACTGTCTACTGTCTGGTCTGTCTCATCTAGCTGGTGTTATGAGTCTCTACAGTCTGGTCTGTCTCATCTAGCTGGTGTTGACTGTCTACTGTCTGGTCTGTCTCATCTAGCTGGTGTTATGAGTCTCTACAGTCTGGTCTGTCTCATCTAGCTGGTGTTGACTGTCTACTGTCTGGTCTGTCTCATCTAGCTGGTGTTATGAGTCTCTACAGTCTGGTCTGTCTCATCTAGCTGGTGTTGACTGTCTACTGTCTGGTCTGTCTCATCTAGCTGGTGTTATGAGTCTCTACAGTCTGGTCTGTCTCATCTAGCTGGTGTTGACTGTCTACTGTCTGGTCTGTCTCAACTAGCTGGTGTTATGAGTCTCTACAGTCTGGTCTGTCTCATCTAGCTGGTGTTATGAGTCTCTACTGTCTGGTCTGTCTCATCTAGCTGGTGTTGACTGTCTACAGTCTGGTCTGTCTCATCTAGCTGGTCCTGACTGTCTACAGTCTGGTCTGTCTCATCTAGCTGGTGTTATGAGTCTCTACAGTCTGGTCTGTCTCATCTAGCTGGTGTTATGAGTCTCTACTGTCTGGTCTGTCTCATCTAGCTGGTGTTATGAGTCTCTACAGTCTGGTCTGTCTCAACTAGCTGGTGTTATGAGTCTCTACTGTCTGGTCTGTCTCAACTAGCTGGTCTTATGAGTCTCTACAGTCTGGTCTGTCTCATCTAGCTGGTGTTATGAGTCTCTACAGTCTGATCTGTCTCATCTAGCTGGTGTTGACTGTCTACTGTCTGGTCTGTCTCATCTAGCTGGTGTTATGAGTCTCTACTGTCTGGTCTGTCTCATCTAGCTGGTGTTGACTGTCTACTGTCTGGTCTGTCTCATCTAGCTGGTCCTGACTGTCTACTGTCTGGTCTGTCTCATCTAGCTGGTGTTGACTGTCTACTGTCTGGTCTGTCTCATCTAGCTGGTCCTGACTGTCTACTGTCTGGTCTGTCTCATCTAGCTGGTGTTATGAGTCTCTACTGTCTGGTCTGTCTCATCTAGCTGGTGTTGACTGTCTACAGTCTGGTCTGTCTCATCTAGCTGGTGTTGACTGTCTACTGTCTGGTCTGTCTCATCTAGCTGGTGTTGACTGTCTACTGTCTGGTCTGTCTCATCTAGCTGGTGTTGACTGTCTACTGTCTGGTCTGTCTCATCTAGCTGGTGTTGACTGTCTACTGTCTGGTCTGTCTCATCTAGCTGGTGTCATGAGTCTCTTGTCTACAGTCTAGTCAGTTCCCTACTTCGTCTTTCTCTTGGCGAAGTCCTCACAGTTAAACCCCATCATCCAAACAACCTCACAAGCCATACAGCCGTACACATCATTCTTTCGTTACCCAATTATGATCTGAAAACCCTAAATTCATTTCAGGTCAGCACGCATAGTCTGTCATTTGTCAAGATGCATCCATAAAGACAGTCAGTAAGCCGTGCCAATGTCCACAGTCACACCAAGGATGCATCCCAAATGGCACCCTATTCACTTTATGGTGCACTACATTTAACCAGGGACCATGGGGCTCTGCTCAAAAGTAGTGCACTATATAGGGAATAGGGTGCAAGTTAGGGAATAGGGTGTGATTTGGGACACATCATAAGACGTGCGTAAAGGGGATTTTTACAATCGTCTTTTAAGAAGAGAAAAGTAAAAAAAAACATTACATCACATCCTGCTAGTATTCTGACCCTGTGTGAATCTCTGTCTCTCTCTCTCTCTCTCTCTCTCTCTCTCTCTCTCTCTCTCTGTCTCTCTCTCTCTCTCTCTCTGTCTCTTTCTCTCTGACCCTGTGTGAATCGGCTGCCAGGACGTATCGTGTTTCATGTCATTAGACTGATCATCGGGTACTGCGTCACAGCAGAGACAAGAGAGCCAAAGCCAAGTTACTGCAAGGACCATGACAGGTTTCAGGGATGTTTTCCAACCTTTTCTTATCATTCTCACTTCCACCACTCGTCTCTACGCCCAGCCCAAGGAGCAGTGTTGATCACTGTCATTGACTGAGAGTACTAACCTTTTACCTTCAAAACATCAATATTTTCCAGGGAAGAGATAGAAGCCACAACCAGGCTACTACCATGAAACATAACGCACCCATTTCCACTATTTAACCCTGCACCCAACCTGGCTAGCAGTGTTGTTCAGTGTTGACCGATAGTGCTTCCTTCAATACAGTATCACCATACATTTATCAATAATACATACCGTTGCCATATACAGTATCATATGACATTACAAAGGCTATCAGAAGAGCTGTTACAAAATGCTTATAACAACTCTTACAATGCGCTATATAATATGGTAGAAGTCCCTGTAGATGTGTTATACCCAGTGGATTAGATAGAAGAGCAGGTTACCGTGTTATAGTTACAGATAGGCTGCTCCAGACATAGTTACAGATAGGCTGCTCCAGACATAGTTATAGATAGGCTGCTCCAGACATAGTTACAGATAGGCTGCTCCAGACATAGTTACAGATAGGCTGCTCCAGACATAGTTATAGATAGGCTGCTCCAGACATAGTTACAGATAGGCTGCTCCAGACATAGTTATAGATAGGCTGCTCCAGACATAGTTACAGATAGGCTGCTCCAGACGTAGTTACAGATAGGCTGCTCCAGACATAGTTACAGATAGGCTGCTCCAGACATAGTTACAGATAGGCTGCTCCAGACATAGTTACAGATAGGCTGCTCCAGACATAGTTACAGATAGGCTGCTCCAGACATAGTTACAGATAGGCTGCTCCAGACATAGTTATAGATAGGCTGCTCCAGACATAGTTATAGATAGGCTGCTCCAGACATAGTTATAGATAGGCTGCTCCAGACATAGTTATAGATAGGCTGATCCAGACATAGTTACAGATAGGCTGATCCAGACATAGTTACAGATAGGCTGATCCAGACATAGTTACAGATAGGCTGATCCAGACATAGTTACAGATAGGCTGCTCCAGACATAGTTACAGATAGGCTGCTCCAGACATAGTTACAGATAGGCTGCTCCAGACATAGTTACAGATAGGCTGCTCCAGACATAGTTATAGATAGGCTGCTCCAGACATAGTTACAGATAGGCTGCTCCAGACATAGTTACAGATAGGCTGCTCCAGACATAGTTATAGATAGGCTGCTCCAGACATAGTTACAGATAGGCTGCTCCAGACATAGTTATAGATAGGCTGCTCCAGACATAGTTATAGATAGGCTGCTCCAGACATAGTTACAGATAGGCTGCTCCAGACATAGTTACAGATAGGCTGCTCCAGACATAGTTACAGATAGGCTGCTCCAGACATAGTTACAGATAGGCTGCTCCAGACATAGTTACAGATAGGCTGCTCCAGACATAGTTACAGATAGGCTGCTCCAGACATAGTTACAGATAGGCTGCTCCAGACATAGTTACAGATAGGCTGCTCCAGACATAGTTACAGATAGGCTGCTCCAGACATAGTTACAGATAGGCTGCTCCAGACATAGTTACAGATAGGCTGCTCCAGACATAGTTATAGATAGGCTGCTCCAGACATAGTTATAGATAGGCTGCTCCAGACATAGTTATAGATAGGCTGCTCCAGACATAGTTATAGATAGGCTGCTCCAGACATAGTTATAGATAGGCTGCTCCAGACATAGTTATAGATAGGCTGATCCAGACATAGTTATAGATAGGCTGATCCAGACATAGTTATAGATAGGCTGCTCCAGACATAGTTATAGATAGGCTGCTCCAGACATAGTTATAGATAGGCTGCTCCAGACATAGTTATAGATAGGCTGCTCCAGACATAGTTATAGATAGGCTGCTCCAGACATAGTTATAGATAGGCTGCTCCAGACATAGTTATAGATAGGCTGCTCCAGACATAGTTATAGATAGGCTGCTCCAGACATAGTTACAGATAGGCTGCTCCAGACATAGTTACAGATAGGCTGCTCCAGACATAGTTACAGATAGGCTGCTCCAGGCATAGTTACAGATAGGCTGCTCCAGGCATAGTTACAGATAGGCTGCTCCAGACATAGTTACAGATAGGCTGCTCCAGACATAGTTACAGATAGGCTGCTCCAGACATAGTTATAGATAGGCTGCTCCAGACATAGTTACAGATAGGCTGCTCCAGACATAGTTATAGATAGGCTGCTCCAGACATAGTTATGTTGGCAGATAGTTATGTTGGCAGATAGTTATATTAGCAGATAGTTATATTGGCAGATAGTTATATTGGCAGATAGTTATATTAGCAGATAGTTATATTAGCAGATAGTTATATTAGCAGATAGTTATATTGGCAGATAGTTATATTGGCAGATAGTTATATTGGCTGTGTTCCAGCTGTACCTCTGACAGATCAATACAATACCAGGACAAAGCAAAGCTATTCAGCTACTGCACAGTTTGCTCAGTAGCAGGAACCAGAGTTAAGCTATGTCTCTCTGTCTCAGTAGCAGGGACCAGAGTTAAACTATGTCTCTCTGTCTCAGTAGCAGAGACCGGAGTTGTACTGTGTCTCTCTGGCTCAATAGAGGGGACCAGGGTTGTACTGTGTCTCTCTGGCTCAATAGAGGGACCAGGGTTATACTGTGTCTCTCTGTTTTAATAGCAGGGACCAGAGTTATACTGTGTCTCTCTGGCTCAATAGTGGGGACCAGGGTTATACTGTGTCTCTCTGTCTCAATAGCAGGGACCAGGGTTATACTGTGTCTCTCTGTTTTAATAGCAGGGACCAGGGTTATACTATGTCTCTCTGTCTCAAGGGAACCAGGGTTATACTGTGTCTCTCTGTCTCAATAGCAGGGACCATGGTTATACTGTGTCTCTCTGTTTCAATAGCAGGGACCAGGGTTGTAATGTGTCTGCCTGGCTCAGTAATGAGGTTCTGCTGAATAATGCTGTATGCCAACGTGTGGTTCATGTTACTGTTTGAGGTGTGTATCCCTACAGAATATCAACCAGAGCCTCCTGAGATGATGCTGCAACAGTCAGTCAGTGTCCTCAGAAACTCAGGACCTCAGGACCTCAGGACCTCATGACCTCAGGACCTCAGGACCTCACGACCTCAGGACCTCACGACCTCACGAACTCACGACCTCAGGACCTCAGGACCTCAGGACCTCAGGACCTCACGACCTACGACCTCAGGACCTCAGACCTACGAACTACGACCTCAGGACCTCAGGACCTCAGGACCTCAGGACCTCACGACCTCACGAACTCATGACCTCATGACCTCAGGACCTCAGGACCTCAGGACCTCAGGACCTCAGGACCTCAGGACCTCAGGACCTCAGGACCTCAGGACCTCACGACCTCATGACCTCATGACCTCAGGACCAGCACATGGTAGCAATTAACAGAGCAGAGGGCTCTGACTCTCTCTCTCTCTCTCTCTCTGGTCTTCTCTAGTCTCTCTCTCTCTCTCTCTAAGCTCTCTCTCTGGTCTCTCTGGTCTTCTTGGTTTTCTATCTCCCTCTGGTCTTCTTTCTTTCTCTCTCTCTCTGGTCTTCTCTCTCTCTCTGGTCTTCTCTGGTTTTCTATCTCCCTCTGGTCTTCTTTCTTTCTCTCTCTCTCTGGTCTTCTCTCTCTCTCTCTGGTCTTCTCTGGTTTTCTATCTCCCTCTGGTCTTCTTTCTTTCTCTCTCCCTCTGGTCTTCTCTCTCTCTCTCTGGTCTTCTGGTTTTATATCTCCCTCTGGTCTTCTTTCTTTCTCTCTCTCTGGTCTTCTCTCTCTCTCTCTCTCTCTGGTCTTCTCTGGTTTTCTATCTCCCTCTGGTCTTCTTTCTTTCTCTCTCTCTGGTCTTCTCTCTCTCTCTCTCAGGTCTTCTCTGGTTTTCTATCTCCCTCTGGTCTTCTTTCTTTCTCTCTCTCTCTGGTCTTCTCTCTCTCTCTCTCTCTCTGGTCTTCTGGTTTTCTATCTCCCTCTGGTCTTCTTTCTTTCTCTCTCTCTCTGGTCTTCTCTCTCTCTCTCTCTCTGGTCTTCTCTGGTTTTCTATCTCCCTCTGGTCTTCTTTCTTTCTCTCTCTCTCTGGTCTTCTCTCTCTCTGGTCTTCTCTGGTTTTCTATCTCCCTCTGGTCTTCTTTCTTTCTCTCTCTCTCTGGTCTTACTCTGGTCTCTCTCTCTCTGGTCTTCTCTGGTTTTCTATCTCCCTCTGGTCTTCTTTCTTTCTCTCTCTCTCTGGTCTTCTCTCTCTCTCTCTCTCTGGTCTTCTCTGGTTTTCTATCTCCCTCTGGTCTTCTTTCTTTCTCTCTCTCTCTGGTCTTCTCTCTCTCTCTCTCTGGTCTTCTCTGGTTTTCTATCTCCCTCTGGTCTTCTTTCTTTCTCTCTCTCTCTGGTCTTCTCTCTCTCTCTCTCTCTGGTCTTCTCTGGTTTTCTATCTCCCTCTGGTCTTCTTTCTTTCTCTCTCTCTCTGGTCTTCTCTCTCTCTCTCTCTGGTCTTCTCTGGTTTTCTATCTCCCTTTGGTCTTCTTTCTTTCTCTCTCTCTCTGGTCTTCTCTCTCTCTCTCTGGTCTTCTCTGGTTTTCTCATCTCCTCTGGTCTTCTTTCTTTCTCTCTCCCTCTGGTCTTCTCTCTCTCTGGTCTTCTCTGGTTTTCTATCTCCTGGTCTTCTTTTAACTCTCTCTGGTCTTCTCTCTCTCTCCTCTGGTCTTCTGGTTTTCTATCTCTCTCTGGTTTTCTATCTCTCTCCCTCTGGTCTTCTTTCTTTCTCTCTCCCCCTCTGGTCTTCTCTCTCTCTCCCTCTGGTCTTCTCTCTCAATTCAATTTCCTTTATTGGCATGACGTAACAATGTACATATTGCCTAAGCTTACTTTGGATATTTACAATATGAAAATAATAAGAATCAAACTTGTCAACGGGACAACGGTAACAACAGTAATCAAGGGTCAAACTAACCATCACTGAACAATAACAATAAGCATAGAGGACATGTGCAGGTTGGTTGGTCTGTCAGACACTGTCCCTCATCTTATGGCAGGCAGCAATGTAGTGCGTTGCCAACCCACAGCTCTCTGCGTCCTCCCCAACAGGACTGGTAGCCTACTCTCATCAGAAAGGTCTTTAAAACCTTGAATAAGGGTTTAAAATGTGGGGAGAGGACACTAATTGTTTGAGCCTGTACATTGTCAAGGTTTTTCTAAGGTTTTGATCAGTAACTATGGTCAAATAGTTATCCACGGTGGACTGTCGATTTAGGGACAGATACCACTGCATTTTTCTTTGTGCTTCCCAATAATCAATGTAATTTTGTTTATTCTGATTGATTGGATGTTCTGGTACTGAGGGTTCAGTGTGTTCGTAGAACAAGTTAGTGAACTCAGTCCCAGGACCAGCTGGATGAGGGGTCTTTTCTCTGCTAAGCTCTTGGCATTGCAGGGCTCTCTCTCTCTCTCTCTCTCTCTCTCTCCCTCTCTCTCTCTCTCTCTCTCTCTCTAGCTATAGTACATAGACCAAATTCAGGGTAGTAGGGTACAGGGCCAGGGAACCTAGACAGGGTGCAGGACCAGGGAACCTAGACAGGGTGCAGGACCAGGGAACCTAGACAGGGTGCAGGACCAGGGAACCTAGACAGGGTGCAGGACCAGGGAACCTAGACAGGGTGCAGGACCAGGGAACCTAGACAGGGTGCAGGACCAGGGAACCTAGACAGGGTGCAGGGCCAGGGAACCTAGGGGTGCAGGGCCAGGGAACCTAGACAGGGTGCAGGGCCAGGGAACCTAGACAGGGTGCAGGACCAGGGAACCTAGACAGGGTGCAGGACCAGGGAACCTAGACAGGGTGCAGGACCAGGGAACCTAGACAGGGTGCAGGACCAGGGAACCTAGACAGGGTGCAGGGCCAGGGAACCTAGACAGGGTGCAGGGCCAGGGAACATAGACAGGGTGCAGGACCAGGGAACCTAGACAGGGTGCAGGGCCAGGGAACCTAGACAGGGTGCAGGGCCAGGGAACATAGACAGGGTGCAGGACCAGGGAACCTAGACAGGGTGCAGGGCCAGGTTTGTTGATTGAAACTGTGTCCCCCTCACCTCACGTGAGGCATCTCTGTGCTGCCTGTCTCCCATATGCTAAACCAGGATAAGTTCATTAGAGTTACCAGCCTCAGAAATTGCAGCCCAAATAAATGCTTCACAAAGTTCAAATTACAGACACATCTCAACATCAACTGTTCAGAGGAGACTGCGTGAATCAGGCCTTTGTGGTCGAACTGCTTCAAAGAAAACACTACTAAAGGACACCAATAAGAAGAAGAGACTTGCTTGGGCCAAGAAACACAAGCAATGGACATTAGACCGGTGGAGCTCTGTCCTTTGGTCTGATGAGTCCAAAATTGAGATTTTTGGTTCCAACCACCTTGTCTTTGTGGCAGAGTAGGTGAATGGATGATCTCAGCATGTGTGGTTCACACACTGAAGCATGGAGGAGGAGGTGTGATGGTGTGGGGGTGCTTTGCCGGTGACACTGTCTTTGATTTATTTAGAATTCAAGGCACACTTAACCAGCATGGCTACCACAGCATTCTGCAGCGATACGCCATCCCATCTGGTATGGATTTAGTGGGACTATCATTTGTTTTTCAACAGGACAATGACCCAACACACCTCCAGGCTGTGTAAGGGCTATTTTACCAAAAAGGAGAGTGATGGAGTGCTGCATCAGATGACCTGGCCCGCACAATCACCAGACCTCAACCCAAATGAGATGGTTTGGGATGAGTTGGACCACAGAGTGAAGGAAAAGCATCCAACAAGTTCTCAGCATATGTGGAAACTCCTTCAAGACTGTTGGAAAAGCATTCCAGGTGAAGCTGGTTGAGAGAATGTCAAGAGTGTGCAAAGCTGTCATTAAGGCAAAGGGTGGCTACTTTGAAGAATCTAAAGGAGTAGGTGTGTCCACTATATACACCACTATATACACCACTATATACACCACAATATACACCACTATGTACACCACTATATACACCACTATATACACTGCTATATACACCACTATATGCATCACTATATACACCGCTACATACACCACTATATACACCACTATATACACCACTATATACACCACTATACACACCACTATATACACCACTATACACACCACTATGTACACCACTATGTACACCACTATATACACCACTATATACACTGCTATATACACCACTATATGCATCACTATATACACCAGTAAATACACCACTATATGCACCACCATCCACACCACTGTACTCGCCACTATAAACACACCACTCTCATGACTGTCCTGACCAGGTCAGGTTACAGGAGACCACAACCCTACAGATTATCTCTCAACCCAAACAGAAGAGGAGAGATCTAGGGGTCTGAAGATGTGTGGGGGGGTTTATGACCCCTCACGCCCCTGGTAAATCTCAGGCCACAGACAACATTCCTGTGTCCTGTTACTATGGAGAACCAGCCTCAGAACATTAGACATGAAATAAAGGGACTTTGGAACAATGGTTTCCGTCAGCCACAATGGTGGTCATGACGATAGACGGAATATGAAAATGTATGTCATTTTTGTTTTGTTATTAAAGGTTAATAGATGACGTTATTACAAAAACATTGTAACGTGAAGAGTTTTCCCAGTATATGTTTGATGTTTATACATTGTACATTGTATGGAAAATATCCTAATCAAAGAGAATATTTTGGGAAGATGAAATGTTAAGTTAGTTGTCTAACATTGGATTTGAATAAAATCTAGACCTTGCCTCATTAACTTGGTACGCCCAGAGAATTGCCCTAAAGGCGGTTACGCCCACTTCTGACCCGAGGGTATAAAACCCGTGAGTATAGAATTTACAACAGGACGACGTGACCCCAGCTGCAGCAAGGTCTACGCAATGCAAGTTTGAGGACAAATAAATCCTTTTCTACCCAAGCTACGGATGAGTAGCTGTGTCTAAGCAGGTGAATTCAAGTCGAACCACCTAGCCTCCATCTCCCATCGAATCGTGGTATCTAAAGGGTTTCATTCCTATGCTGTGAGCTCTGAGCTACAGAGCTGTCTGTCCTCAGAAGACCCCTTCCAGAGCAAAGGGTGAGGGAACAGACTCCTAAGCCAAAAAAGACACCGACATCGGGAGGATGAGCAGGGAGGTGCGCCGGAGTAGTGAATCATCTAGCAGCTGAACGGTCCACGCAGAGAATCCTCAGAGATCACCCCCACGTAATTACATCATTATATTCTGACCCATAAGAGCGGCAGTTTGGGGCAAGGCTAGGATTAGAATAGCATAGCTGACAAATTCAACCAAATGTATATTTCTCTCGTGTACTTTCTCTTTTTCTCTCTCTTTTGAAATCCTCATTGTGGGTAACACGCGCCATAGTGTGTTGGCCCGTTATACTCAGTTCTAATCAATAGCGTATAGTGTGTTGGCCCGTTATACTCAGTTCTAATCAATAGCGTATAGTGTGTTGGCCCGTTATACTCAGTTCTAATCAATAGCGTATAGTGTGTTGGCCCGTTATTATACTAAGTTCTAATCAATAGCGTATAGTGTGTTGGCCCGTTATACTCAGTTCTAATCAATAGCGTATAGTGTGTTGGCCCGTTATACTCAGTTCTAATCAATAGCGTATAGTGTGTTGGCCCGTTATACTCAGTTCTAATCAATAGCGTATAGTGTGTTGGCCCGTTATACTCAGTTCTAATCAATAGCGTATAGTGTGTTGGCCCGTTATACTCAGTTCTAATCAATAGCGTATAGTGTGTTGGCCCGTTATACTCAGTTCTAATCAATAGCGTATAGTGTGTTTTATACTCAGTTCTAATCAATAGCGTATGTGTATCCGTTATACTCAGTTCTAATCAATTTAGTGTGTTGGCCTTTATACTAGTTCTAAATAAATATTCAACTAAGATTGGTGTTGGCCCGTTATACTCAGTTCTAATCAATCGTATAGTGTGTTGTGAGACCCAATAGCGTATAGTGTGTTCTAATCAATAGCGTATAGTGTGTTGGCCTGTTAACTAATCAATTATAGTGTGTTGGCCTGTTATACTGAGACCCGGTTTTGTCTATGTGTATCGTTTATCATCATTTTAGCTTTCTAGTAAATAAATATTCAACTAAGATTGGTGTGGTACGAACTCATTGGTGAGACCCGGGTTCGAACTCATTGGTGAGACCCGGGTTCGAACTCATTGGTGAGACCCGGGTTCGAACTCATTGGTGAGACCCGGGTCCGAACTCATTGGTGAGACCCGGGTCCGTGCAGATTCGTTCAGAACGAGATTGTAGAGGTAACTGGTTAATTAGCGGCTGTTGTAAAATCGATATTCTGATATTCTTTGAGTTAATTTGGGAAATAGAAACCCAATAAAAACGTATTTTCCCATGGTGCCCCAAGTTAAGGAGTTAATAATTGCTTGATTCAGTTAATCACGCAATTAGAAACTTTAATTATTCAATGAACAACAGTCGTCACATTAACTAATACAACGTCACGACACCACTATATATACCACTATATACACCACTATATACACCACTATATACACCACTATACACACCACTATATACACCACTATATACACCACTATAAACATCACTATATACACCACTACACACACCACTATATACATCACTATAAACATCACTATAAACATCACTATATACACCACTACACACACCACTATATACATCACTATAAACATCACTATAAACATCACTATATACACCACTATACACACCACTATATAAACCACTATATACACCACTATACACACCACTATATACACCACTATACACACCACTATACACACCTCTATATACACCACTATAGCCACTATATACACCACTATATACACCACTATATACACCACTATACACACCACCATACACACCACTATACACACCTCTATATACACCACTATAGCCACTATATACAGCTCTATAGGTACACCGCTTCATACACCCCTATACAAATCAAATCAAATGTATTTATATAGCCCTTCTTACATCAGCTGATATCTCAAAGTGCTGTACAGAAACCCAGCCTAAAACCCCAAACAGCAAGCAATGCAGTTGTAGAAGCACGGTGGCTAGGAAAAACTCCCTAGAAAGGCCAAAACCAAGGAAGAAACCTAGAGAGGAAGCAGGCTATGTGGGGTGGCCAGTCCTCTTCTGGCTGTGCCGGGTGGAGATTATAACAGAACATGGCCAAGATGTTCAACTGTTCATAAATGACCAGCATGGTCAAATAATAACAGTCACAGTAGTTGTCGGGTGCAACAAGTCAGCACCTCAGGAGTAAATGTCAGTTGGCTTTTCATAGTCGATCATTGAGAGTATTTCTACCGCTCCTGCTGTCTCTAGAGAGTTGAAAACAGCAGGCCTGGGACAGGTAGCACGTCCGGTGAACAGGTCAGGGTTCCATAGCCGCAGGCAGAACAGTTGAAACTCGAGCAGCAGCACGGCCAGGTGGACTGGGGACAGCAAGGAGTCATCATGCCAGGTAGTCCTGAGGCATGGTCCTAGGGCTCAGGTCCTCCGAGAGAGAGAAAGAAAGAGAGAATTAGAGTGCGCATACCTAAATTCACTCAGGACACCGGATACGACAGGAGAAGTACTCCAGATATAACAAACTGACCCTAGCCCCCCGACACATAAACTACTGCAGCATAAATACTGGAGGCTGAGACAGGACGGGTCAGGAGACACTGTGGCCCCTTCCGAAGATACCCCCAGACAGGGCCAAACAGGCAGGATATAACCCCATAGTGCCCCCACACCACTAGAGGGATATCTTCAACCACCAATTTACCATCCTGAGACAAGGCCGAGTATAGCCCACAAAGATCTCCACCACGGCACAACCCAAGGGGGTCGTCAACCCAGACAGGAAGATCACGTCAGTGACTCAACCCACTCAAGTGACGCACCCCTCCTAGGGACGGCATGGAAGAGCACCAGTAAGCCAGTGACTCAGCTCCTGTAATAGGATTAGAGGCAGAGAATCCCAGTGGAAAAAGGGAACCGGCCAGGCAGAGACAGCAAGGGCGGTTTGTTGCTCCAGAGCCTTTCCGTTCACCTTCCCACTCCTGGGCCAGACTACACTCAATCATATGACCCACTGAAGAGATGAGTCTTCAGTAAAGACTTAAAGGTTGAGACTGACATGGCATGGGTAGGCAGACCATTCCATAAAAATGGAGCTCTATAGGAGAAAGCCCTGCCTCCAGCTGTTTGCTTAGAAATTCTAGGGACAATTAGGAGGCCTGCGTCTTGTGACCGTAGCGTACGTGTAGGTATGTACGGCAGAACCAAATCGGAAAGATGGGTAGGAGCAAGCCCATGTAATGCTTTGTAGGTTAGCAGTAAAACCTTGAAAGCAGCCCTTGCCTTAACAGGAAGCCAGTGTAGGGAGGCTAGCACTGGAGTAATATGATATGGTTCTAGTCAGGATGATAACATGGTATGATAATGATAATATGATAATATGGTTCTAGTCAGGATTCTATCAGCCGTATTTAGCACCAACTGAAGTTTATTTAGTGCTTTATCCGGGTAGCCGGAAAGTAGAGCATTGCAGTAGTCTAACCTTGAAGTAACAAAAGCATGGATACATTTTTCTGCATAATTTTTGGACAGAAAGTTTCTGATTTTTGTTACGTAGATGGAAAAAGCTGTCCTTGAAATGGTCTTGATATGTTCTTCAAAAGAGAGATCAGGGTCCAGAGTAATGCCGAGGTCCTTCACAGTTTTATTTGAGACGACTGTACAACCATTAAGATTAATTGTCAGATTCAACAGAAGATCTCTTTGTTTCTTGGGACCTAGAACAAGCATCTCTGTTTTAAAAGGTCATTTACCACCTTCACAAGTGTAGTCTCAGTGCTATGATGGGGTCTAAAACCAGACTGAAACATCTCGTATACATTGTTTTTCTTCAGGAAGGCAGTGAGTTGCTGCGCAACAGCTTTTTCAAAAAAGTTTGAGATTAATGGAAGATTCAATATATTTTTAGATAGTTTTTAAAATATTTTCTGGGTCAAGGTTTGGCTTTTTCAAGAGGCTTTATTACTCTGGTCTATACACCAGTATATACACCACTATACTCACCAGTATATACACCAGTAGATATACACTGCTATTCACACCACTATATACACCACTGTATAGAGAGCTCACTGGAGGAGAGGCCGACCTCGGAGGTTTGTTTCTGGCAGCAGAGAGCTCACAGGTTTCTGCTGTGTTGTGATGACAAATCATCAAGCTGCCCTCTGACCCCTAGTGTCCCGGCCCCAGACACACGGAGGCAGAGTGATGCCAGATGGACGGCAGCTGGAACACAAACACATCACTGAAACATGGGTCATGTCCCAGATTGCAGTATGGGTCCTGTTCAAAAGTAGTGCACTATAAATGTTTCCTGGTCTAAAGTAGTGCTCTATATAGGGAATAGGGTGCCATAGGGCTCTGGTCTAAAGTAGTGCTCTATATAGGGAATAGGGTGCCATAGGGCTCTGGTCTAAAGTAGTGCACTATATAGGGAATAGGGTGCCATAGGGCTCTGGTCTAAAGTAGTGAACTATATAGGGAATAGGGTGCCATAGGGCTCTGGTCTAAAGTAGTGCACTATATAGAGAATAGGGTGCCATAGGGCTCTGGTCTAAAGTAGTGCACTATATATAGGGAATAGGGTGCCATAGGGCTCTGGTCTAAAGTAGTGCACTATATAGGGAATAGGGTGCCATTTGGGATGCTCCCGTAAACCAATTGAGGGTCCATTATGGGTTTTGAGGGAGAACTTCATCTGAGTTGTTTTACTGGTTCAAAGTCGTTGGTTGTTGAGATGTTTTAATGCTTATGTACTAATTAGCCTAGCTGCCTTTGACCAACAAGTGAATTTGTATATTGTGAGATTTGTAGATCGTTGACCTTTTTAAATATGTATCTGTCCAATATCCAGGCTGTATCACAACCGGCCGTGATTGGGAGTCCCACAGGGCGGCGTACAAACGGCACAGTGTAGTCCGGGTTTGGCCGGTGTAGTCCGGGTTTGGCCGGTGTAGTCCGGGTTTAGCCGGTGTAGTCCGGGGTTTGGCCGGTGTAAGCCCGTCATTGTAAATAAGAATTTGTTCTTAACTGACTTGCCAAGTTAAATAAAGGTTACATTTTAATTTAACAAAAAATATATAGACTTGTTAGAATATATATCAGTCTACTATTTAAAGACTGAAGAATCCTTAGTTCCTGAGCTTCTGGATAAGCCATCTGAACAAATGATATAAGCAGAGGGTGCTTAAAAGGAAGCACTGAACTGACCAATGCTATCATATGACTCCTCAGCAGACTGCATATTGCCTGCTCCAGTAACACAGTCTGAACCCAACTAAAACCTCAGTCCCAAAGCAACGGTTAACACGATCAAATCAAATCAAATGTATTTATATAGCCCTTCGTACATCAGCTGATATCTCAAAGTGCTGTACAGAAACCCAGCCTAAAACCCCAAACAGCAAGCAATGCAGGTGTAGAAGCACGGTGGCTAGGAAAAACTCCCTAGAAAGGCCAAAACCTAGGAAGAAACCTAGAGAGGAACCAGGCTATGTGGGGTGGCCAGTCCTCTTCTGGCTGTGCCGGGTGGAGATTATAACAGAACATGGCCAAGATGTTCAAATGTTCATAAATGACCAGCATGGTCAAATAATAATAAGGCAGAACAGTTGAAACTGGATCACCTAAAACAACCTACCGCATTAATAATAGTCATGTGACTGATATTGGAAAGACATCAGTTGGCTAATTGTGCTGGAGGGACACAAATGGCACCCCATTCCCAGGGCCCATAGGGCTTTGGTTAAAAGTAGTGCACTAAATATGGAATAGTGTCCTGTTTGGTACGCATCTCCTAGTCACGACCTGATTGACCTTGTTGACAGAAAGAGAGGTTTAGTCATGACCTGATTGACCCTGTTGACAGAGAGAGGTTTAGTCATGACCTGATTGACCCTGTTGACAGAGAGAGAGTTTTCCAGTGTTAGTCAGCAGCATCTCAGTCAGGCTGTGTGTGTTTAGCTCAGCCCACTGAGAGGAGAAGGAAAATGTTGTCCTTCGTCAAGAGAGAAAGGATAGTATGAGAGAGAGAGCGAGAGAGAGAGACAGAGAGAGAGAGACAGAGAGAGAGAGAGAGAGAGAGAGAGACAGAGACAGAGAGATAGAGAGAGAGACAGAGAGAGAAAGAGACAAAGAGAGAGAGAGACAGAGACAGAGACAGAGACAGAGAGAGAGAGGGAGACAGAGAGAGAGAGAGACAAAGAGACAAAGAGAGAGAGAGAGACAGAGAGAGAGAGAGACAGAGACAGAGAGATAGAGAGAGAGGGAGACAGAGAGAGAGAGAGAGACAAAAGAGAGAGAGAGAGAGAGAGAGAGAGAGAGAGAGAGAGAGAGAGAGAGACAGAGAGACAGAGAGAGAGAGAGACAGAGAGAGAGAGAGAGACCAAGCGAAACCAACCAAGCGGACACCAGCACTGCTTCAAAAGAAAGAATTCCAATAAGCAAAATCATGAACCAATCAAAGGAATCATATTTACAATACTGGAAAAACAAAAAAAATCCCAAAGCCGACTAAATTGTTATCTGACCCTAAACAGAGAATATGAATTGGCTGAGGGAGAGGTAGGGAAGGAGAAACTCAGAAGAGACAGTGGCTGTTGGTTGGTGTGCGGATACAGATGCTCAATGAATCACGTAATATTACCTCCTGTTAAGTGTTAAAAGGGAAAGAACTGGTGCGAGACTGTGAAGAGAACAATTGAAAGATTGTGTAGGTGTTTGTTTTGTGTTATTTGATGTTTCCACAGGATATGGTATGACTTGATATGATCACCTGTTAAGAAGCTCCATGAAGCCTTCTCTTCTTCCACTGTTGATGCTAATCAGACTAGTTAGGGAGCTCTGTGGCTAATCAGACTAGTTAGGGAGCTCTGTGGCTAATCAGACTAGTTAGGAGAGCTCTGTGGCTAATCAGACTAGTTAGGAGAGCTCTGTGTCTAATCAGACTAGTTAGGGAGCTCTGTGGCTAATCAGACTAGTTAGGAGAGCTCTGTGGCTAATCAGACTAGTTAGGGAGCTCTGTGGCTAATCAGACTAGTTAGGAGAGCTCTGTGGCTAATCAGACTAGTTAGGAGAGCTCTGTGTCTAATCAGACTAGTTAGGAGAGCTCTGTGTCTAATCAGACTAGTTAGGGAGCTCTGTGGCTAATCAGACTAGTTAGGAGAGCTCTGTGTCTAATCAGACTAGTTAGGGAGCTCTGTGGCTAATCAGACTAGTTAGGACAGCTCTGTGTCTAATCAGACGAGTTAGGAGAGCTCTGTGGCTAATCAGATTAGTTAGGGGAGCTCTGTGCCTAATCAGACTAGTTAGGAGAGCTCTGTGTCTAATCAGACTAGTTAGGAGAGCTCTGTGCCTAATCAGACTAGTTAGGGGAGCTCTGTGCCTAATCAGACTAGTTAGGAGAGCTCTGTGTCTAATCAGACTAGTTAGGAGAGCTCTGTGTCTAATCAGACTAGTTAGGAGAGCTCTGTGTCTAATCAGACTAGTTAGGGGAGCTCTGTGTCTAATCAGACTAGTTAGGAGAGCTCTGTGTCTAATCAGACTAGTTAGGGAGCTCTGTGTCTAATCAGACTAGTTAGGAGAGCTTTGTGTTTGTTTTGTATTGTTTCACGGTGGTTGGATTAAAACTACGTGCCCATATTTGAAGTGTTGGCTTTATGAGGATATGTGCGTATTGCTCTGTCTTGGTTAGGTCCTTATTCTAAAAGAGAAGGACTTCTTAATAATGGCGACCTGGTTAAATAAATGTAACAAATACACAGCACCCCTTTCAGCTCAACGACTAGAGCGGAGAACAGCAGTCCATGATGTTGGACCGTATTGCATCATAACACTGTATCATATGGTTGAAGACGTTTCTTCTCTTTGTGTCGTAGCTGGACTATGAAGAGATGACCTACAGCGAGAAGGGAAAAGCGTCTCAGCAGCTGTCAAAGGGAACGGCCTTGTTTCTCTGCCAAGGTGCTTTCCCGTCTAGATGCATCAATCACCGGTGGATATGAATCCTTGTGGAAAGTGTTACATCTCTAATGGCCTCTGTAATAACTTCAGAGAGATTTATTCAAATGAGAAGAATGGAAAACTATGAACAGGGAATACTGCCGTTGGCAGTTGGAAAACGTCGATATCCTGCTGGTTCTGTTGAATCATGAGCAAAAGAACATCGTCCAAGAATTACATTTACAGAAATTAATTGTTACAATTTATTAGACAGATAACATAACTAAGCTCAACTTAGTTAATGTTGATTCAAGTATATACTGAACAAATATATAAACTGAACCTGAAACAATTCAAATGATTTTACTGAGTTACAGTTCATATTAGGAAATCAGTCAGTTGAAATAAATAAATTAGGCCCTAATCAAATCTAATTTTGACAGCAACTTGCCCAAACCTCCCCCATTTTTCCTTCACCCAAATCCAGATAGCTGATGTTCTGAAAGAGTTGCAAAATCTGGACCCCTACAAATCAGCCGGGCTAGACAATCTGGACCCTCTCTTTCTAAAATGATCTGCCGAAATTGCTGCAACCCCTATTACTAGCCTGTTCAACCTCTCTTTCGTGTCGTCTGAGATTCCCAAAGATTGGAAAGCTGCTGCGGTCATCCCCCGCTTCAAAGGGGGAGACACTCTAGACCCAAACTGCTACAGACCTATATCTATCCTACCATGCCTTTCTAAGGTCTTTGAAAGCCAAGTTAACAAACAGATCACCGACCATTTCGAATCCAATCGTACCTTCTCCGCTGTGCAATGTGGTTTCTGAGCTGGTCATGGGTGCACCTCAGCCACGCTCAAGGTTCTAAACGACATCATAACCGCCATCGATAAGAGACAATACTGTGCAGCCGTATTCATCGACCTTGCCAAGGCTTTTGACTCTGTCAATCACCACATTTCTTGTCAGTAGACTCAAATGACTGCCTCGCCTGGTTTACCAACTATTTCTCAGACAGAGTTCAGTGTGTCAAATCGGAGGGCCTGTTGTCCGGACATCTGGCAGTCTCTATGGGGGTGCCACAGGGTTCAATTCTCAGGCCGAATCTTTTCTCTGTATACATCAATGATGTCGCTCTTGCTGCTGGTGATTCTCTGATCCACCTCTACGCAGACGACACCATTCTGTATACTTCTGGCCCTTCTTTGGACACTGTGTTAACTAACCTCCAGACGAGCTTCAATGCCATACAACTCTCCTTCTGTGGCCTCTAACTGCTCTGAAATGCAAGTAAAACTAAACGCATTCTCTTTAACGAATCACTGCCCGCACCTGTCCACCCATCCATCATCACTACTCTGGGCGGCTCTGACTTAGAATATGTGGATAACTACAAATACCTAGGTGTCTCGCTAGACTGTAAACTCTCCTTCCAGACTCACATTAAGCATCTCCAATCAAAATTTTTATCTAGAATCGGCTTCCTATTTCGCAACAAAGCTTCCTTCACTCATGCTGCCAAACATACCCTCGTAAAACTGACCATCCTACGGATCCTTGACTTCGGCGATGTCATCTATAAAATAGCCTCCAACACTCTACTCAGGAAACTGGATGTAGTCTATCACAGTGCCATCCGTTTTATCACCAAAGCCCCATATACTACCCACCACTGCGACCTGTACGCTCTCGTTGGCTGGCCCTCGCTTCATACTTGTCGCCAAACCCACTGGCTCCAGGTTATCTACAAGACCCTGCTAGGTAAAGACCCGCCGTATCTCAGCTCGCTGGTCACCATAGCAGCACCCACTCGTAGCACACGCTCCAGCAGGTGTATCTCACTGGTCACCCCCAAAGCCAATTCCTCCTTTGCTCGCCTTTCCTTCCAGTTCTCTGCTGCCACTGACTGGAACGAACTGCAAAAATCACTGAAGCTGGAGACTCTTACCTCCCTCACTAGCTTTAAGCACCAGCTGTCAGAGCAGCTCACAGATCATTGCACCTGTACATAGCCCATCTGTAAATAGCCCATCCAACTACCTCATCCCCATATTGTTATTTATTGTGTTTCTCCTTTGAACCCCAGTATCTCTACTTGACCATTCATCTTCTGCACATCTATCACTCCAGTGTTTTACTTGCTATATTGTAATTACTTTGCCACTATGACCTATTTATTGCCTTCACTCCCTTATCTCACCTCATTTGCTCACATCGTATATAGACTTGTTTATACTGTATTACTGACTGTATGTTTGTTTTACTGTCACGACTCCGACCGAAGGACACTCCCCTTCCCGTTCGGGTGGCGCTCGGCGGTCGTCGTCGCTGATTATTTCCTCCCCCTCCTCCTGTGTTTATTGAGTGCACCTGTTTTGAGTTAGGTAGTAAGGCTTTATTAGTCAGCCGGCCCGCAGGGTTCATTGTGCGGGATTAATTATTGTGATCGTCTGTTTGGTGTACTTGTGTGCACGTCTATGGGTTTTGTGTTTTCCCATTTTGTGGGTTTTCCCTGGACAGTTTAAGTCCCCCTGTTTGGGGCATTTGTTGTATTATACGCCCTGTGTTTTCGTGAGGGTTGGCTTATGTTTGCCTGAATACAAGCCCCTAAGCAGCAGTTTAAAAAATACAGATAAGAATAAAATTAAAATAACAGTAGCGAGACTACAGGTACAGAGTCAATGTGGAGGCTATATACAGGGGGTACCGGTACAGAGTCAATGTGCCGGGGCACTGGTTAGTTGAGGTAGCATGTACATGTAGGTAGAGTTATTAATGTGACGATAACAGAGAGTGGCAGTGGTGTGGAGAGGAGAAAGGGGGGGGGGCAATGCAAATAGACAGGGTAGCCATTTTGATGTTCAGGAGGCTTTTGGCTTGGGGGTAGAAGCGGTTTAGAAAACTCTTGGTCCTTGACTTGGTGCTCCGCTACTGCTTTCCATGCGGTAGCAGAAAGAACATTCTATTGACTAGAGTGGCTGGAGTCTCGGACAATTTAACATGACTGGACAGGGGCGCAGTCATGGGTGGGCCTGGGAGGGCATAGGCCCACCCACTCGGGGAGCCAGGCCCAGCCAATTAGAATGAGTTGTTCCCCACAAAGGGGCTTTTATTACAGACGTAAATACTCCTCAGTTTCATCAGCTGTCTGGTCTCAAGAAGCCGGATGTGGAGGTCATGGGCTGGCGTGGTTACACATGGTCTGCGGATGTGAAGCCAGTTGGATGTACTGCCAAATTCTCTAAAATGACGTTGGAGGCAAATTATGGTTGAGAAATTAACATTAAATTCTGTGGCAACGGCTCAGCATGTCAGTCGAACGCTCCCTCAAAATTTGAGACATCTGTGGCGTTGTGTTGTGTGACAAAACTGCACATTATAGAGTGGCCTTTTATTGTCCCCAGCACAAGGTGCACCTGTGTAACGAAAATGCCGTTTAATCAGCTTCTTGATGTCACACCTGTCAGGTGGATTATCTTGGATGGATTATCTTGGATGGATTATCTTGGATTGATTATCTTGGCAAAGGAGAAATGCTCACTAACAGGGATGTAAACAAATATGAGAGAAATAAGGGTTTTTGAGTGTGAAAAATGTCTGGGATATTTTATTTCAGCTCAGGAAACATGTGACCAACACTTTACATTTTTGTTCTATAGAATATATTTGTGTTGCTCAATATCATATTGTAGACAAAATGGTGTATTTAAATCCATGTTCTACATTTGGTTGAAATAATATGACAATGAGTAATAAAATACAATAAAATTAATTTTAAAAAAATAGCAAAACGGTGAAATAAGCATCCCATATGGCCCTGGTCTATAGTAGTGCACTATATAGGGAATAGGGCCCCATATGGCCCTGGTCTATAGTAGTGCACTATATAGGGAATAGGGCCCCATATGGCCCTGGTCTATAGTAGTGCACTATATAGGGAATAGGGCCCCATATGGCCCTGGTCTATAGTAGTGCACTATATAGGGAATAGGGCCCCATATGGCCCTGGTCTATAGTAGTGCACTATATAGGAATAGGGCCCCATATGGCCCTGGTCTATAGTAGTGCACTATATAGGCAATATGGCCCCATATGGCCCTGGTCTATAGTAGTGCACTATATAGGCAATATGGCCCCATATGGCCCTGGTCTATAGTAGTGCACTATATAGGCAATATGGCCCCATATGGCCCTGGTCTATAGTAGTGCACTATATAGGCAATATGGCCCCATATGGCCCTGGTCTATAGTAGTGCACTATATAGGGAATAGGGCCCCATATGGCCCTGGTCTATAGTAGTGCACTATATAGGGAATAGGGCCCCATATGGCCCTGGTCTATAGTAGTGCACTATATAGGGAATAGGGCCCCATATGGCCCTGGTCTATAGTAGTGCACTATATAGGGAATAGGGCCCCATATGGCCCTGGTCTATAGTAGTGCACTATATAGGCAATAGGGCCCCATATGGCTCTGGTCTATAGTAGTGCACTATATAGGGAATAGGGCCCCATATGACTCTGGTCTATAGTAGTGTCCTATATAGGCAATAGGGCCCCATATGGCCCTGGTCTATAGTAGTGCACTATATAGGCAATATGGCCCCATATGGCCCTGGTCTATAGTAGTGCACTATATAGGCAATATGGCCCCATATGGCCCTGGTCTATAGTAGTGCACTATATAGGCAATATGGCCCCATATGGCCCTGGTCTATAGTAGTGCACTATATAGGGAATAGGGCCCCATATGGCCCTGGTCTATAGTAGTGCACTATATAGGCAATAGGGCCCCATATGGCCCTGGTCTATAGTAGTGCACTATATAGGCAATATGGCCCCATATGGCCCTGGTCTATAGTAGTGCACTATATAGGCAATATGGCCCCATAGGGCCTTGGCTATAGTAGTGCACTATATAGGCAATATGGCCCCATATGGCCCTGGTCTATAGTAGTGCACTATATAGGCAATATGGCCCCATATGGCCCTGGTCTATAGTAGTGCACTATATAGGCAATATGGCCCCATATGGCCCTGGTCTATAGTAGTGCACTATATAGGCAATAGGGCCCCATATGGCCCTGGTCTATAGTAGTGCACTATATAGGGAATAGGGCCCCATATGGCCCTGGTCTATAGTAGTGCACTATATAGGCAATATGGCCCCATATGGCCCTGGTCTATAGTAGTGCACTATATAGGCAATATGGCCCCATATGGCCCTGGTCTATAGTAGTGCACTATATATGCAATATGGCCCCAAAGGGCTCTGGTCTATAGTAGTGCACTATATAGGCAATAGGGCCCCATATGGCCCTGGTCTATAGTAGTGCACTATATAGGCAATAGGGCCCCATATGGCTCTGGTCTATAGTAGTGCACTATATAGGCAATAGGGCCCCATGTGGCTCTGGTCTATAGTAGTGCACTATATAGGCAATAGGGCCCCATATGGCTCTGGTCTATAGTAGTGTACTATATAGGCAATATGGCCCCATAGGGCTCTGGTCTATAGTAGTGCACTACATAGGCAATAGGGCCCCATATGGCTCTTGTCTATAGTAGTGCACTATATAGTAGTGTACTATATAGGCAATAGGGCCCCATATGGCTCTGGTCTATAGTAGTGCACTATATAGGCAATAGGGCCCCATATGGCTCTGGTCTACAGTAGTGCACTATATAGGCAATATGGCCCCATAGGGCTCTGGTCTATAGTAGTGCACTAAATAGGCAATAGGGCCCCATATGGCTCTGGTCTATAGTAGTGCACTATATAGTAGTGTACTATATAGGCAATAGGGCCCCATATGGCTCTGGTCTATAGTAGTGTACTATATAGGCAATATGGCACCATATGACTCTGGTCTATAGTAGTGCACTATATAGGCAATATGGCCCCATATGGCTCTGGTCTATAGTAGTGCACTATATAGGCAATAGGGCCCCATATGGCTCTGGTCTATAGTAGTGCACTATATAGGCAATATGGCCCCATATGACTCTGGTCTATAGTAGTGCACTATATAGGCAATATGGCCCCATATGGCTCTGGTCTATAGTAGTGCACTATATAGGCAATAGGGCCCCATATGGCTCTGGTCTATAGTAGTGCACTATATAGGGAATAGAGCCCCATATGGCTCTGGTCTAAAGTAGTGCACTACATAGGGAATAGGGTGCCATAGGGCTCTGACCTAAAGTAGTGTACTATATAGGGAATAGGGCCCCATATGGCCCTGGTCTATAGTAGTGCACTATATAGGGAATAGGGCCCCATATGGCCCTGGTCTATAGTAGTGCACTATATAGGGAATAGGGCCCCATATGGCCCTGGTCTATAGTAGTGCACTATATAGGGAATAGGGCCCCATATGGCCCTGGTCTATAGTAGTGCACTATATAGGGAATAGGGCCCCATATGGCCCTGGTCTATAGTAGTGCACTATATAGGCAATAGGGCCCCATATGGCTCTGGTCTATAGTAGTGCACTATATAGGGAATAGGGCCCCATATGACTCTGGTCTATAGTAGTGTCCTATATAGGCAATAGGGCCCCATATGGCCCTGGTCTATAGTAGTGCACTATATAGGCAATATGGCCCCATATGGCCCTGGTCTATAGTAGTGCACTATATAGGCAATATGGCCCCATATGGCCCTGGTCTATAGTAGTGCACTATATAGGCAATATGGCCCCATATGGCCCTGGTCTATAGTAGTGCACTATATAGGGAATAGGGCCCCATATGGCCCTGGTCTATAGTAGTGCACTATATAGGCAATAGGGCCCCATATGGCCCTGGTCTATAGTAGTGCACTATATAGGCAATATGGCCCCATATGGCCCTGGTCTATAGTAGTGCACTATATAGGCAATATGGCCCCATAGGGCCTTGGCTATAGTAGTGCACTATATAGGCAATATGGCCCCATATGGCCCTGGTCTATAGTAGTGCACTATATAGGCAATATGGCCCCATATGGCCCTGGTCTATAGTAGTGCACTATATAGGCAATATGGCCCCATATGGCCCTGGTCTATAGTAGTGCACTATATAGGCAATAGGGCCCCATATGGCCCTGGTCTATAGTAGTGCACTATATAGGGAATAGGGCCCCATATGGCCCTGGTCTATAGTAGTGCACTATATAGGCAATATGGCCCCATATGGCCCTGGTCTATAGTAGTGCACTATATAGGCAATATGGCCCCATATGGCCCTGGTCTATAGTAGTGCACTATATATGCAATATGGCCCCAAAGGGCTCTGGTCTATAGTAGTGCACTATATAGGCAATAGGGCCCCATATGGCCCTGGTCTATAGTAGTGCACTATATAGGCAATAGGGCCCCATATGGCTCTGGTCTATAGTAGTGCACTATATAGGCAATAGGGCCCCATGTGGCTCTGGTCTATAGTAGTGCACTATATAGGCAATAGGGCCCCATATGGCTCTGGTCTATAGTAGTGTACTATATAGGCAATATGGCCCCATAGGGCTCTGGTCTATAGTAGTGCACTACATAGGCAATAGGGCCCCATATGGCTCTTGTCTATAGTAGTGCACTATATAGTAGTGTACTATATAGGCAATAGGGCCCCATATGGCTCTGGTCTATAGTAGTGCACTATATAGGCAATAGGGCCCCATATGGCTCTGGTCTACAGTAGTGCACTATATAGGCAATATGGCCCCATAGGGCTCTGGTCTATAGTAGTGCACTAAATAGGCAATAGGGCCCCATATGGCTCTGGTCTATAGTAGTGCACTATATAGTAGTGTACTATATAGGCAATAGGGCCCCATATGGCTCTGGTCTATAGTAGTGTACTATATAGGCAATATGGCACCATATGACTCTGGTCTATAGTAGTGCACTATATAGGCAATATGGCCCCATATGGCTCTGGTCTATAGTAGTGCACTATATAGGCAATAGGGCCCCATATGGCTCTGGTCTATAGTAGTGCACTATATAGGCAATATGGCCCCATATGACTCTGGTCTATAGTAGTGCACTATATAGGCAATATGGCCCCATATGGCTCTGGTCTATAGTAGTGCACTATATAGGCAATAGGGCCCCATATGGCTCTGGTCTATAGTAGTGCACTATATAGGGAATAGAGCCCCATATGGCTCTGGTCTAAAGTAGTGCACTACATAGGGAATAGGGTGCCATAGGGCTCTGACCTAAAGTAGTGTACTATATAGGGAATAGGGTTCCATAGGGCTCTGGTCTAAAGTAGTGTACTATATAGGGTATAGGGTACCATAGGGTTCTCGTCTAAAGTAGTGTACTATATAGGGAATAGGGTTCCATAGGGCTCTGGTCTAAAGTAGTGTACTATATAGGGAATAGGGTTTTATAGGGCTCTGGTCTAAAGTAGTGCACTATATAGGGAATAGGGTTCCATAGGACTCTGGTCTAAAGTAGTGTACTATATAGGGTATAGGGTGCCATAGGTCTCTGGTCTATAGTAGTGCACTATATAGGGAATAGGGTGCCATAGGGCTCTGGTCTATAGTAGTGCACTTTATAGGGAATAGGGTGCCATAGGGCTCTGGTCTATAGTAGTGCACTATATAGGCAATAGGGCCCCATCGGGTTCTGGTCTAAAGTAGTGCACTATATAGGGAATAGGGTGCCATAGGGCTCTGGTCTATAGTAGTGCACTATATAGGCAATAGGGCCCCATCGGGTTCTGGTCTAAAGTAGTGTACTATATAGGGAATATGGTGCCATAGGGCTCTGGTCTAAAGTAGTGCACTATAAATGTTTCCTGATCTAAAGTAGTGTACTATATAGGGAATAGGGTTCCATAGGGCTCTGGTCTAAAGTAGTGCACTATATAGGGAATAGGGTTCCATAGGGCTCTGGTCTAAAGTAGTGCACTATATAGGGAATAGGGTTCCATAGGAGTCTGGTCTAAAGTAGTGTACTATATAGGGAATAGGGTTCCATAGGGTTCTGGTCTAAAGTAGTGTACTATATAGGGAATAGGGTTCCACAGGGCTCTGGTCTAAAGTAGTGCACTATATAGGGAATAGGGTGCTATAGGGCTCTGGTCTAAAGTAGTGTACTATATAGGGAATAGGGTGCTATAGGGCTCTGGTCTAAAGTAGTGAACTATATAGGGAATAGGGTGCCATTTGGGATGAAATCCCAAACAAGGATGCTAGAGAGACACTAGTGATCCAGGAACGTACATGTAAATAAACATATCTGGAGAGCTCTCCCATTGGCTCTCTCTGCTACAGATGTAGGATCTTCATTTGATCACTCTTTTGTTACTGAGAATGTTCCTGCACAGCAGGAAATGCAAATGTGTATTCAAGATTTTAAAAAAGCTTCTAAAGTTTAAAACGTGAGACTTAATTTGCCTTATTAACGAAAAATATATCAACACTTACAACATGTTTGTTTGAAATTAATTATAATACACATCATACGCATTTCCTGTTGCTTCAGGATTATTTTCCTGCTAAAGGAAACTGTCTCAAATTAAGATCCTACATCTGCGAGAGTCTTTCTCTTGCCTGGCAAGCAGGTGATTTAGAGCCCTGTGTCTTGTTTGATATCCTTTCCAACTGGATGCTACAACAGCTTTATTCTTAAGAGCAAACACCACCTCCAACCTTGAAATAGATTATTATGAAAATAAATTGTCCTTTTGTAAAGTGGTTCTTGATGTGTACCACTTTTCAAAACTTCAGTCCAACAGAGAGTGTCGGTCTCCCCTCCCCTCTCCACCGCTCCACAGAGAGTGTTGGTCTCTCCTCCCCTCTCCTCCCCTCTTCAGAGAGTGTTGGTCTCTCCTCCCCTCTCCACTGCTCCACTGAGAGTGTTGGTCTCTCCTCCCCTCTCCTCCCCTCTTCAGAGTGTCGGTCTCTCCTCCCCTCTACAGAGAGTGTTGGTCTCTCCTCCCCTCCACAGAGTGTCGGTGTCTCCTTCCCTCCACAGAGAGTGTTGGTCTCTCCTCCCTCTACAGAGAGTGTTGGTCTCTCCTCCCTCCACAGAGTGTCAGTCTCTCCTTCCCTCCACAGAGAGTGTTGGTCTCTCCTCCCCTCTCCTCCCCTCCACAGAGAGTGTCAGTCTCTCTTCCCCTCTACAGAGTGTCGGTCTCTCCTCCCCTCCACAGAGAGTGTCGGTCTCTCCTCCCCTCTCCTCCCCTCTACAGAGAGCGTTGGTCTCTCCTCCACAGAGAGTGTTGGTCTCTCATCCCCTCTACAGTGAGTGTTGGTCTCTCCTCCCCTCTACAGAGTGTCGGTCTCTCCTCCCTTCTACAGAGAGTGTTGGTCTCTCCTCTCCTCCACAGAGAGTGTTGGTCTCTCCTCCCCTCTACAGTGAGTGTTGGTCTCTCCTCCCCTCCACAGAGAGAGTCGGTCTCTCCTCCCCTCTACAGAGTGTCGGTCTCTCCTCCACTCACCAGAGAGTGTCGGTCTCTCCTCCCCTCTACAGAGTGTCGGTCTCTCCTCCCCTCCACAGAGAGTGTTGGTCTCTCTTCCCCTCTCATCCCCTCCACAGAGAGTGTCGGTCTCTCCTCCCCTCCACAGAGAGTGTTGGTCTCTCCTCCCCTCTCCTCCCCTCCACAGAGAGTGTCGGTCTCACCTCCCTCCACAGAGAGTGTCGGTCTCTCCTCCCCTCCACAGAGAGTGTCGGTCTCTCCTCCCCTCCACAGAGAGTGGCGGTCTCACCTCCCCTCCACAGAGAGTGTTGGTCTCTCCTCCCCTCTCCTCCCCTCCATAGAGAGTGTCGGTCTCTCTTCCCCTCTCCTCCCCTCCACAGAGAGTGTCGGTCTCTCCTCCCCTCTCCTCCCCTCCACAGAGAGTGTCGGTCTCTCCTCCCCTCTCCTCACCTCCACAGAGAGTGTCGGTCTCTCTTCCCCTCCACAGAGAGTGTCGGTCTCTCTTCCCCTCCACAGAGAGTGTCGGTCTCTTCTCCCCTCTCCTCCCCTCCACAGAGAGTGTCGGTCTCACCTCCCCTCCACAGAGAGTGTCGGTCTCTCCTCCACTACAGTGAGTGTCGGTCTCTCCTCCCCTCCACAGAGAGTGTCGGTCTCTCCATCCCTCCACAGAGTGTCGGTCTCTCCTCCCCTCCACAGAGTGTCGGTCTCTCCTCCCCTCCACAGAGAGTGTCGGTCTCTCCTCCCCTCCACAGAGAGTGTCGGTCTCTCCTCCCCTCCACAGAGTGTCGGTCTCTCCTCCCCTCCACAGAGTGTCGGTCTCTCCTCCCCTCCACAGAGAGTGTCGGTCTCTCCTCCACTCTACAGAGAGTGTCAGTCTCTCCTCCACTCTACAGAGAGTGTCGGTCTCTCCACCCCTCCACAGAGTGTCGGTCTCTCCTCCACTCTACAGAGAGTGTCGGTCTCTCCTCCACTCTACAGAGAGTGTCGGTCTCTCCACCCCTCCACAGAGAGTGTCGGTCTCTCCTCCACTCTACAGAGAGTGTCGGTCTCTCCACCCCTCCACAGAGAGTGTCGGTCTCTCCTCCCCTCCACAGACTGTCGGTCTCTCCTCCCCTCCACAGAGACTGTGGGTCTCTCCACCCCTCCACAGAGAGTGTCGGTCTCTCCTCCCCTCCACAGAGTGTCGGTCTCTCCACCCCTCCACAGAGTGTCGGTCTCTCCTCCCCTCCACAGAGAGTGTCGGTCTCTCCACCCCTCCACAGAGTGTCGGTCTCTCCTCCCCTCCACAGAGAGTGTCGGTCTCTCCACCCCTCCACAGAGTGTCGGTCTCTCCTCCCCTCCACAGAGAGTGTCGGTCTCTCCTCCCCTCCACAGAGAGTGTCGGTCTCTCCTCCCCTCCACAGAGAGTGTCGGTCTCTCCTCCACTCTACAGAGAGTGTCGGTCTCTCCTCCCCTCCACAGAGTGTCGGTCTCTCCTTCCCTCCACAGAGAGTGTTGGTCTCTCCTCCCCTCTCCTCCCCTCCACAGAGAGTGTCAGTCTCTCTTCCCCTCTACAGAGTGTCGGTCTCTCCTCCCCTCCACAGAGAGTGTCGGTCTCACCTCCCCTCTCCTCCCCTCTACAGAGAGCGTTGGTCTCTCCTCTCCTCCACAGAGAGTGTTGGTCTCTCATCCCCTCTACAGTGAATGTTGGTCTCTCCTCCCCTCTACAGAGTGTCGGTCTCTCCTCCCTTCTACAGAGAGTGTTGGTCTCTCCTCTCCTCCACAGAGAGTGTTGGTCTCTCCTCCCCTCTACAGTGAGTGTTGGTCTCTCCTCCCCTCCACAGAGAGTGTCAGTCTCTCCTCCCCTCTACAGAGTGTTCGGTGTCTCCTCCCCTCTACAGAGTGTCGGTCTCTCCTCCCTCTACAGAGAGTGTTGGTCTCTCCTCCCCTCACCTCCCCTCTACAGAGAGTGTCGGTCTCTCCTCCCCTCTCCACCCCTCTAGAGAGTGTCAGTCTCTCCTCCCCTCTACAGAGAGTGTTGGTCTCTCCTCCCCTCTCCACCCCTCCACAGAGTGTCGGTCTCTCCTCCCCTCTACAGAGAGTGTCGGTCTCTCCTCCCCTCCACAGAGAGTGTCGGTCTCTCCTCCCCTCCACAGAGAGTGTCGGTCACACCTCCCCTCTCCTCCCCTCCACAGAGAGTGTCGGTCTCTCCTCCCCTCCACAGAGAGTGTTGGTCTCTCCTCCTTTCCACAGAGTGTCGGTCTCTCCTCCCCTCCACAGAGAGTCGGTCTCTCCTCCCCTCCCTCTCCTCCCCTCCACAGAGAGTGTCGGTCTCTCCTCCCCTCCACAGAGAGTGTCGGTCTCTCCTCCCCTCCACAGAGAGTGTCGGTCTCTCCTCCCCTCCTCCTCCTCCCTCCACAGAGAGTGTCGGTCTCTCCTCCCCTCCACAGAGAGTGTTGGTCTCTCCTCCCTCCACAGAGTGTCGGTCTCTCCTCCCCTCCACAGAGAGTGTCGGTCTCTCCTCCCTCTCCTCCCTCCACAGAGAGTGTCGGTCTCTCCTCCCCTCCACAGAGAGTGTCGGTCTCTCCTCCCCTCCACAGAGAGTGTCGTTCTCTCCTCCCCTCTACAGAGGGTCGGTCTCTCCTCCCCTCTCCTCCCCTCTACAGAGAGTGTTGGTCTCTCCTCTCCTCCACAGAGAGTGTTGGTCTCTCCTCCCCTCTACAGTGAGTGTTGGTCTCTCCTCCCCTCCACAGAGAGTGTCGGTCTCTCCTCCCCTCTACAGAGACTGTTGGTCTCTCCTCCCCTCACCTCCCCTCTACAGAGAGTGTCGGTCTCTCCTCCCCTCTCCACCCCTCTAGAGAGTGTCAGTCTCTCCTCCCCTCTACAGAGAGTGTTGGTCTCTCCTCCCCTCTCCACCCCTCCACAGAGTGTCAGTCTCTCCTCCCCTCTACAGAGAGTGTCGGTCTCTCCTCCCCTCCACAGAGAGTGTCGGTCACACCTCCCCTCTCCTCCCCTCCACAGAGAGTGTCGGTCTCTCCTCCCCTCCACAGAGAGTGTTGGTCTCTCCCTCCCTTCCCCTACAGAGTGTCGGTCTCTCCTCCTCTCTACAGAGAGTGTCGGTCTCTCATTCCCTCTCCTCCCCTCCACAGAGAGTGTCGGTCTCTCCTCCCCTCCACAGAGAGTGGTCTCTCCTCCCCTCTCCTCCCCTCCACAGAGTCTCTCCTCCCCTCCCTCCCCTCCACAGAGAGTGTTGGTCTCTCCTCCCCTCCACAGAGTGTTGGTCTCTCCTCCCCTCCACAGAGTGTCGGTCTCTCCTCCCCTCCACGGAGAGTGTCAGTCTCTCCTCCCCTCCACAGAGAGTCTCCTCCCTCCACAGAGAGTGTCGGTCTCTCCTCCCCTCCACAGAGAGTGTCGGTCTCTCCTCCCCTCACAGAGAGTATCGGTCTCTCCTCCCCTCTCCTCCCCTCCACAGAGAGTGTCGGTCTCTCCTCCCCTCCACAGAGAGTGTTGGTCTCTCCTCCCCAGAGAGTGTCGGTCTCTCCTCCCCTCCTCCCCCCTCTCCACAGAGAGTGTCGGTCTCTCCTCCCCTCCCTCTCCTCCCCTCCACAGAGAGTGTCGGTCTCCTCCTCCACAGAGAGTCCACACAGAGTGTCGGTCTCTCCTCCACAGAGAGTGTCGGTCTCTCCTCCCTCTACAGAGAGTCTCCCCCTCCCTCCACAGAGAGTGTCGGTCTCTCCTCCCCTCCAGAGAGTGTTGGTCTCTCTCCCCTCCTCCCCCTCACACAGAGTGTGTCCCCTCTCCTCCTCCTCCTCCCTCTACAGAGAGTGTTGGTCTCTCCTCCCCTCTCCTCCACAGAGAGTGTCGGTCTCTCCTCCCCCTCCACAGAGAGTGTCGGTCTCTCCCTCCCCTCCACAGAGAGTGTTGGGTCTCTCCTCTCTCCCCTCCACAGAGAGTGTCGGTCTCTCCTCCCTCCACAGAGAGTGTGGTCTCTCCTCCCCTCCTCCACAGAGAGTGTCGGTCTCTCCTCCCCTCCACAGAGAGTGTTGGTCTCTCCTCCCTCTCCACAGAGTGTCGGTCTCTCCTCCCCTCCACAGAGAGTGTCGGTCTCTCCTCCCTCCCTCCCCTCCACAGAGAGTGTCGGTCTCTCCTCCCTCCACAGAGAGTGTGGTCTCTCCTCCCTCCACAGAGAGTGTCTCCTCCCCCCCCCTCCACAGAGATTGTTGGTCTCTCCTCCTCCACAGAGTGTCCTCTCCTCCCCTCTACAGAGAGTGTCGGTCTCTCCTCCCCTCCACAGAGAGTGTCGGTCACACCTCCCTCTCCTCCCCTCCACAGAGAGTGTCGGTCTCTCCTCCCCTCCACAGAGAGTGTTGGTCTCTCCTCCCCTTCCACAGAGTGTCGGTCTCTCCTCCCCTCCACAGAGAGTGTCGGTCTCCTCCCCTCCCAGAGAGTGGCGGTCTCATCCCCTCCACAGAGAGTGTCGGTCTCTCCTCCCCTCCACAGAGAGTGTTGGTCTTTCCTCCCCTCTCCACCCCTCCACAGAGAGTGTCGGTCTCACCTCCCCTCCACAGAGAGTGTCGGTCTCTCCTCCCCTCCACAGAGAGTGTCGGTCTCTCCTCCCCTCCACAGAGAGTGTCTCTCCTCCCTCCACAGAGAGTCTCACCTCCCCTCCACAGAGAGTGTTGGTCTCTCCTCCACAGAGTCTCTCCTCCCCTCCACAGAGTGTCGGTCTCTCCTCCCCTCCCTTCCCCTCCATAGAGAGTGTTGGTCTCTCTCCCTCCCCTCCCTCCCTCCACAGAGAGTGTCGGTCTCTCCTCCCCTCTCCCCTCCCCTCCACAGAGAGTGTCGGTCTATCCTCCCTCTCCTCCACAGAGAGTGTCGGTCTCTCCTCCCCTCTCCTCCCCTCCACAGAGAGTGTTGGTCTCTCCTCCCCCTCCACAGAGAGTGTCGGTCTCTCCTCCCCTCTCCTCCCCTCCACAGAGAGTGTCAGTCTCTCCTCCCCTCCACAGAGAGTGTCGGTCTCTCCTCCCCTCTCCTCCCTCCACAGAGAGTGTTGGTCTCTCCTCCCCTCCACAGAGTGTCAGTCTCTCCCTCCCTCCACGGAGAGTGTCGGTCTCTCCTCCCCTCCACAGACAGTGTCGGTCTCTCTCTCCCCCCCTCCACAGAGAGTGTCAGTCTCTCCTCCCCTCCACAGAGTGTCGGTCTCTCCTCCAGAGAGTGTCGGTCTCTCCTCCCCTCCACAGAGTGTCGGTCTCTCTCCCCTCTACAGAGAGTGTCGGTCTCTCATCCCCTCCACAGAGAGTGTCGGTCTCTCCTCCCCTCCACAGAGTGTTGGTCTCTCCTCCCCTCCAGAGAGTGTCGGTCTCTCCCCCTCTACAGAGACTGTCGGTCTCCACAGAGAGTGTCGGTCACACCTCCCCTCTCCTCCCCTCCACAGAGAGTGTCGGTCTCTCCTCCCCTCTACAGAGTGTCGGTCTCTCCTCCACTCTACAAAGAGTGTCGGTCTTTCCTCCCCTCTACAGAGTGTCGGTCTCTCTTCCCCTCTCATCCCCTCCACAGAGAGTGTCGGTCTCTCCTCCCCTCCACAGAGAGTGTTGGTCTCTCCTCCCCTCTCCACCCCTCCACAGAGAGTGTCGGTCTCACCTCCAATCCACAGAGAGTGTCGGTCTCTCCTCCCCTCCACAGAGAGTGTCAGTCTCACCTCCCCTCCACAGAGAGTGTTGTTCTCTCCTCCCCTCTCCTCCCCTCCACAGAGAGTGTCGGTCTCTCCTCCAATCTCCTCCCCTCCATAGAGAGTGTTGGTCTCTCTTCCCCTCTCCTCCCCTCCACAGAGAGTGTCGGTCTCTCCTCCCCACTCCTCCCCTCCGCAGAGAGTGCCGGTCACTCCTCCCCTCTCCTCCCATCCACAGAGAGTGTCGGTCTCTCCTCCCCTACACAGAGAGTGTCGGTCTCTCCGCCCCTCCACAGAGAGTGTCGGTCTCTCCTCCCCTCCACAGAGAGTGTCGGTCTCTCCTCCCCTCCACAGAGAGTGTCAGTCTCTCCTCCCCTCCACAGAGTGTCGGTCTCTCCTCCCCTCTACAGAGAGTGTCGGTCTCTCCTCCCCTCCACAGAGAGTGTTGGTCTCTCCTCCCCTCCACAGAGTGTCGGTCTCTCCTCCCCTCTACAGAGAGTGTCGGTCTCTCCTCCCCTCCACAGAGAGTGTCGGTCACACCTCCCCTCTCCTCCCCTCCACAGAGAGTGTCAGTCTCTCCTCCCCTCTACAGAGTGTCGGTCTCTCCTCCACTCTCCAGAGAGTGTCGGTCTCTCCTCCCCTCTACAGAGTGTCGGTCTCTCCTCCCCTCCACAGAGAGTGTTGGTCTCTCTTCCCCTCTCATCCCCTCCACAGAGAGTGTCGGTCTCTCCTCCCTCCACAGAGAGTGTTGGTCTCTCCTCCCCTCTCCTCCCCTCCACAGAGAGTGTCGGTCTCACCTCCCCTCCACAGAGAGTGTCGGTCTCTCCTCCCCTCCACAGAGAGTGTCGGTCTCTCCTCCCCTCCACAGAGAGTGTCGGTCTCACCTCCCCTCCACAGAGAGTGTTGGTCTCTCCTCCCCTCTCCTCCCTCCATAGAGAGTGTCGGTCTCTCTTCCCCTCTCCTCCCCTCCACAGAGAGTGTCGGTCTCTCCTCCCCTCTCCTCCCCTCCACAGAGAGTGTCGGTCTCTCCTCCCCTCTCCTCACCTCCACAGAGAGTGTCGGTCTCTCCTCCCCTCCACAGAGAGTGTCGGTCTCTCCTCCCTCCACAGAGCGTGTCGGTCTCTTCTCCCCTCTCCTCCCCTCCACAGAGAGTGTCGGTCTCTCCTCCCCTCCACAGAGTGTCGGTCTCTCCTCCACTCCACAGAGTGTCGGTCTCTCCTCCCCTCCACAGAGAGTGTCGGTCTCTCCATCCCTCCACAGAGTGTCGGTCTCTCCTCCCCTCCACAGAGTGTCGGTCTCTCCTCCCCTCCACAGAGAGTGTCGGTCTCTCCTCCCCTCCACAGAGTGTCGGTCTCTCCTCCCCTCCACAGAGAGTGTCGGTCTCTCCTCCACTCTACAGAGAGTGTCGGTCTCTCCTCCACTCTACAGAGAGTGTCGGTCTCTCCACCCCTCCACAGAGTGTCGGTCTCTCCTCCACTCTACAGAGAGTGTCGGTCTCTCCTCCACTCTACAGAGAGTGTCGGTCTCTCCACCCCTCCACAGAGAGTGTCGGTCTCTCCTCCACTCTACAGAGAGTGTCGGTCTCTCCACCCCTCCACAGAGAGTGTCGGTCTCTCCTCCCCTCCACAGACTGTCGGTCTCTCCTCCCCTCCACAGAGACTGTCGGTCTCTCCACCCCTCCACAGAGAGTGTCGGTCTCTCCTCCCCTCCACAGAGAGTGTCGGTCTCTCCACCCCTCCACAGAGTGTCGGTCTCTCCTCCCCTCCACAGAGAGTGTCGGTCTCTCCACCCCTCCACAGAGTGTCGGTCTCTCCTCCCCTCCACAGAGAGTGTCGGTCTCTCCACCCCTCCACAGAGTGTCGGTCTCTCCTCCCTCCACAGAGAGTGTCGGTCTCTCCTCCCTCCACAGAGAGTGTCGGTCTCTCCTCCCCTCCACAGAGAGTGTCGGTCTCTCCTCCACTCTACAGAGAGTGTCGGTCTCTCCTCCCCTCCACAGAGTGTCGGTCTCTCCTCCCCTCTAAAGAGTGTCGGTCTCTCCTCCCCTCCACAGAGAGTGTCGGTCTCTCCTCCCCTCCACAGACTGTCGGTCTCTCCTCCCCTCTACAGAGAGTGTCGGTCTCTCCTCCCCTCCACAGAGAGTGTCGGTCACACCTCCCCTCTCCTCTCCTACACAGAGAGTGTCAGTCTCTCCTCCCCTCTACAGAGTGTCGGTCTCTCCTCCACTCTCCAGAGAGTGTCGGTCTCTCCTCCCCTCTACAGAGTGTCGGTCTCTCCTCCCCTCCACAGAGAGTGTTGGTCTCTCTTCCCCTCTCATCCCCTCCACAGAGAGTGTCGGTCTCTCCTCCCCTCCACAGAGAGTGTTGGTCTCTCCTCCCCTCTCCTCCCCTCCACAGAGAGTGTCGGTCTCACCTCCCCTCCACAGAGAGTGTCGGTCTCTCCTCCCCTCCACAGAGAGTGTCGGTCTCTCCTCCCCTCCACAGAGAGTGTCGGTCTCACCTCCCTCCACAGAGAGTGTTGGTCTCTCCTCCCCTCTCCTCCCCTCCATAGAGAGTGTCGGTCTCTCTTCCCCTCTCCTCCCCTCCACAGAGAGTGTCGGTCTCTCCTCCCCTCTCCTCCCCTCCACAGAGAGTGTCGGTCTCTCCTCCCCTCTCCTCACCTCCACAGAGAGTGTCGGTCTCTCCTCCCTCCACAGAGAGTGTCGGTCTCTCCTCCCCTCCACAGAGAGTGTCGGTCTCTTCTCCCCTCTCCTCCCCTCCACAGAGAGTGTCGGTCTCTCCTCCCCTCCACAGAGTGTCGGTCTCTCCTCCACTCCACAGAGTGTCGGTCTCTCCTCCCCTCCACAGAGAGTGTCGGTCTCTCCATCCCTCCACAGAGTGTCGGTCTCTCCTCCCCTCCACAGAGTGTCGGTCTCTCCTCCCCTCCACAGAGAGTGTCGGTCTCTCCTCCCCTCCACAGAGAGTGTCGGTCTCTCCTCCCCTCCACAGAGTGTCGGTCTCTCCTCCCCTCCACAGAGAGTGTCGGTCTCTCCTCCACTCTACAGAGAGTGTCGGTCTCTCCTCCACTCTACAGAGAGTGTCGGTCTCTCCACCCCTCCACAGAGTGTCGGTCTCTCCTCCACTCTACAGAGAGTGTCGGTCTCTCCTCCACTCTACAGAGAGTGTCGGTCTCTCCACCCTCCACAGAGAGTGTCGGTCTCTCCTCCACTCTACAGAGAGTGTCGGTCTCTCCACCCCTCCACAGAGAGTGTCGGTCTCTCCTCCCTCCACAGACTGTCGGTCTCTCCTCCCCTCCACAGAGACTGTGGGTCTCTCCACCCCTCCACAGAGAGTGTCGGTCTCTCCTCCCCTCCACAGAGAGTGTCGGTCTCTCCACCCTCCACAGAGTGTCGGTCTCTCCTCCCCTCCACAGAGAGTGTCGGTCTCTCCACCCCTCCACAGAGTGTCGGTCTCTCCTCCCCTCCACAGAGAGTGTCGGTCTCTCCACCCCTCCACAGAGTGTCGGTCTCTCCTCCCCTCCACAGAGAGTGTCGGTCTCTCCTCCCCTCCACAGAGAGTGTCGGTCTCTCCTCCCCTCCACAGAGAGTGTCGGTCTCTCCTCCACTCTACAGAGAGTGTCGGTCTCTCCTCCCCTCCACAGAGTGTCGGTCTCTCCTCCCCTCTAAAGAGTGTCGGTCTCTCCTCCCCTCCGCAGAGAGTGTCGGTCTCTCCTCCCCTCCACAGACTGTCGGTCTCTCCTCCCCTCCACAGAGTGTCGGTCTCTCCTCCCCTCCACAGAGAGTGTCGGTCTCTCCACCCCTCCACAGAGTGTCGGTCTCTCCTCCCCTCCACAGAGAGTGTCGGTCTCTCCACCCCTCCACAGAGTGTCGGTCTCTCCTCCCCTCCACAGAGAGTGTCGGTCTCTCCTCCCCTCCACAGAGAGTGTCGGTCTCTCCTCCCCTCCACAGAGAGTGTCGGTCTCTCCTCCACTCTACAGAGAGTGTCGGTCTCTCCTCTCCTCCCCTCCACAGAGTGTCAGTCTCTCCTCCCCTCTACAGAGTGTCGGTCTCTCCTCCCCTCCACAGAGAGTGTCGGTCTCTCCTCCCCTCTACAGAGTGTCGGTCTCTCCTCCCCTCTACAGAGAGTGTCGGTCTCTCCACCCCTCCACAGACTGTCGGTCTCTCCTCCCCTCTACAGAGAGTGTCGGTCTCTCCACCCCTCCACAGAGTGTCGGTCTCTCCTCCACTCCACAGAGTGTCGGTCTCTCCTCCACTCCACAGAGTGTCGGTCTCTCCTCCCCTCCACAGAGTGTCGGTCTCTCCTCCACTCCACAGAGTGTCGGTCTCTCCTCCACTCTACAGAGAGTGTCGGTCTCTCCTCCCCTCCACAGAGTGTCGGTCTCTCCTCCCCTCCACAGAGTGTCGGTCTCTCCTCCCCTCCACAGAGTGTCGGTCTCTCCTCCCCTCCACAGAGTGTCGGTCACACCTCCCCAACATGTTGCTCCAGAGAGTGTCGGTCTCTCCTCCCCTCCACAGAGTGTCGGTCACACCTCCCCAACATGTTGCTCCAGAGAGTGTCGGTCTCTCCTCCCCTCCACAGAGTGTCGGTCACACCTCCCCAACATGTTGCTCCAGAGAGTGTCGGTCACACCTCCCCAACATGTTGCTCCAGAGAGTGTCGGTCACACCTCGCCAACATGTTGCTCCAGAGAGTGTCGGTCACACCTCCCCAACATGTTGCTCCAGAGAGTGTCGGTCACACCTCCCCAACATGTTGCTCCAGAGAGTGTCGGTCACACCTCCCCAACATGTTGCTCCAGAGAGTGTCGGTCACACCTCCCCAACATGTTGCTCCACAGACTGTCGGTCTCTCCTCCCTCCACAGACTGTCGGTTTCTCCTCCCCTCCACAGAGTGTCGGTCACACCTCCCCAACATGTTGCTCCAGAGAGTGTCGGTCACACCTCCCCAACATGTTGCTCCAGAGAGTGTCGGTCACACCTCCACAACATGTTGCTCCACAGACTGTCGGTCTCTCCTCCCTCCACAGACTGTCGGTTTCTCCTCCCTCCACAGAGTGTCGGTCACACCTCCCCAACATGTTGCTCCAGAGAGTGTCGGTCACACCTCCCCAACATGTTGCTCCAGAGAGTGTCGGTCACACCTCCCCAACATGTTGCTCCACAGACTGTCGGTCTCTCCTCCCCTCCACAGACTGTCAGTTTCTCCTCCACTCCACAGAGAGTGTCGGTCTCTCCTCCACTCTACAGAGTGTCGGTCTCTCCTCCACTCTACAGAGAGTGTCGGTCTCTCCTCCCCTCCACAGAGAGTGTCGGTCTCTCCTCCCCTCCACAGAGAGTGTCGGTCTCTCCTCCCCTCCACAGAGAGTGTCGGTCTCTCTTCCCCTCTACAGAGAGTGTCGGTCTCTCCTCCCCTCCACAGAGAGTGTCGGTCTCTCCTCCCCTCCACAGAGTGTCGGTCTCTCCTCCACTCCACAGAGTGTCGGTCTCTCCTCCCCTCCACAGAGTGTCGGTCTCTCCTCCACTCTACAGAGTGTTGGTCTCTCCTCCACTCTACAGAGACTGTCGGTCTCTCCTCCACTCCACAGAACGTCGGTCTCTCCTCCCCTCCACAGAGTGTCGGTCTCTCCTCCCCTCCACAGAGAGTGTCGGTCACACCTCCCCTCCACAGAGTGTCGGTCTCTCCTCCACTCTACAGAGAGTGTCGGTCTCTCCTCCCCTCCACAGAGTGTCGGTCTCTCCTCCACTCTACAGAGAGTGTCGGTCTCTCCTCCCTCCACAGAGTGTCGGTCTCTCCTCCCTCCACAGAGTGTCGGTCTCTCCTCCCTCCACAGAGTGTCGGTCACACCTCCCCAACATGTTGCTCCAGAGAGTGTCGGTCTCTCCTCCCCTCCACAGAGTGTCGGTCACACCTCCCCAACATGTTGCTCCAGAGAGTGTCGGTCTCTCCTCCCCTCCACAGAGTGTCGGTCACACCTCCCCAACATGTTGCTCCAGAGAGTGTCGGTCACACCTCCCCAACATGTTGCTCCAGAGAGTGTCGGTCACACCTCGCCAACATGTTGCTCCAGAGAGTGTCGGTCACACCTCCCCAACATGTTGCTCCAGAGAGTGTCGGTCACACCTCCCCAACATGTTGCTCCAGAGAGTGTCGGTCACACCTCCCCAACATGTTGCTCCAGAGAGTGTCGGTCACACCTCCCCAACATGTTGCTCCACAGACTGTCGGTCTCTCCTCCCCTCCACAGACTGTCGGTTTCTCCTCCCTCCACAGAGTGTCGGTCACACCTCCCCAACATGTTGCTCCAGAGAGTGTCGGTCACACCTCCCCAACATGTTGCTCCAGAGAGTGTCGGTCACACCTCCACAACATGTTGCTCCACAGACTGTCGGTCTCTCCTCCCCTCCACAGACTGTCGGTTTCTCCTCCCTCCACAGAGTGTCGGTCACACCTCCCCAACATGTTGCTCCAGAGAGTGTCGGTCACACCTCCCCAACATGTTGCTCCAGAGAGTGTCGGTCACACCTCCCCAACATGTTGCTCCACAGACTGTCGGTCTCTCCTCCCCTCCACAGACTGTCAGTTTCTCCTCCACTCCACAGAGAGTGTCGGTCTCTCCTCCACTCTACAGAGTGTCGGTCTCTCCTCCACTCTACAGAGAGTGTCGGTCTCTCCTCCCCTCCACAGAGAGTGTCGGTCTCTCCTCCCTCCACAGAGAGTGTCGGTCTCTCCTCCCTCCACAGAGAGTGTCGGTCTCTCTTCCCCTCTACAGAGAGTGTCGGTCTCTCCTCCCCCTCCACAGAGAGTGTCGGTCTCTCCTCCCTCCACAGAGTGTCGGTCTCTCCTCCACTCCACAGAGTGTCGGTCTCTCCTCCCCTCCACAGAGTGTCGGTCTCTCCTCCACTCTACAGAGTGTTGGTCTCTCCTCCACTCTACAGAGACTGTCGGTCTCTCCTCCACTCCACAGAGTGTCGGTCTCTCCTCCCCTCCACAGAGTGTCGGTCTCTCCTCCCCTCCACAGAGAGTGTCGGTCACACCTCCCCTCCACAGAGTGTCGGTCTCTCCTCCACTCTACAGAGAGTGTCGGTCTCTCCTCCCTCCACAGAGAGTGTCGGTCTCACCTCCCTCCACAGAGAGTGTTGGTCTCTCCTCCCTCTCCTCCCCTCCATAGAGAGTGTCGGTCTCTCTTCCCTCTCCCTCCCCTCCACAGAGAGTGTCGGTCTCTCCTCCCCTCTCCTCCCCTCCACAGAGAGTGTCGGTCTCTCCTCCCCTCTCCTCACCTCCACAGAGAGTGTCGGTCTCTCTTCCCCTCCACAGAGAGTGTCGGTCTCTCCTCCCCTCCACAGAGAGTGTCGGTCTCTTCTCCCCTCTCCTCCCCTCCACAGAGAGTGTCGGTCTCTCCTCCCTCCACAGAGAGTGTCGGTCTCTCCTCCACTACAGTGAGTGTCGGTCTCTCCTCCCTCCACAGAGAGTGTCGGTCTCTCCATCCCTCCACAGAGTGTCGGTCTCTCCTCCCCTCCACAGAGTGTCGGTCTCTCCTCCCCTCCACAGAGAGTGTCGGTCTCTCCTCCCTCCACAGAGAGTGTCGGTCTCTCCTCCCTCCACAGAGTGTCGGTCTCTCCTCCTCCACAGAGTGTCGGTCTCTCCTCCCCTCCACAGAGAGTGTCGGTCTCTCCTCCACTCTACAGAGAGTGTCGGTCTCTCCTCCACTCTACAGAGAGTGTCGGTCTCTCCACCCTCCACAGAGTGTCGGTCTCTCCTCCACTCTACAGAGAGTGTCGGTCTCTCCTCCACTCTACAGAGAGTGTCGGTCTCTCCACCCTCCACAGAGAGTGTCGGTCTCTCCTCCACTCTACAGAGAGTGTCGGTCTCTCCACCCTCCACAGAGAGTGTCGGTCTCTCCTCCCCTCCACAGACTGTCGGTCTCTCCTCCCCTCCACAGAGACTGTCGGTCTCTCCACCCCTCCACAGAGAGTGTCGGTCTCTCCTCCCCTCCACAGAGAGTGTCGGTCTCTCTTCCCCTCCACAGAGAGTGTCGGTCTCTCCTCCCTCCACAGAGAGTGTCGGTCTCTTCTCCCTCTCCTCCCCTCCACAGAGAGTGTCGGTCTCTCCTCCCCTCCACAGAGAGTGTCGGTCTCTCCTCCACTACAGTGAGTGTCGGTCTCTCCTCCCCTCCACAGAGAGTGTCGGTCTCTCCATCCCTCCACAGAGTGTCGGTCTCTCCTCCCTCCACAGAGTGTCGGTCTCTCCTCCCCTCCACAGAGAGTGTCGGTCTCTCCTCCCCTCCACAGAGAGTGTCGGTCTCTCCTCCCCTCCACAGAGTGTCGGTCTCTCCTCCCCTCCACAGAGTGTCGGTCTCTCCTCCCCTCCACAGAGAGTGTCGGTCTCTCCTCCCCTCCACAGAGAGTGTCGGTCTCTCCTCCCCTCCACAGAGTGTCGGTCTCTCCTCCCCTCCACAGAGAGTGTCGGTCTCTCCTCCACTCTACAGAGAGTGTCGGTCTCTCCTCCCCTCTACAGAGTGTCGGTCTCTCCTCCCCTCCACAGAGAGTGTCGGTCTCTCCTCCCCTCTACAGAGTGTCGGTCTCTCCTCCCCTCTACAGAGAGTGTCGGTCTCTCCACCCCTCCATAGACTGTCGGTCTCTCCTCCCCTCTACAGAGAGTGTCGGTCTCTCCACCCCTCCACAGAGTGTCGGTCTCTCCTCCACTCCACAGAGTGTCGGTCTCTCCTCCACTCCACAGAGTGTCGGTCTCTCCTCCCCTCCACAGAGTGTCGGTCTCTCCTCCACTCTACAGAGAGTGTCGGCCTCTCCTCCCCTCCACAGAGTGTCGGTCTCTCCTCCCCTCCACAGAGTGTCGGTCTCTCCTCCCCTCCACAGAGTGTCGGTCTCTCCTCCCCTCCACAGAGTGTCGGTCTCTCCTCCCCTCCACAGAGTGTCGGTCACACCTCCCCAATATGTTGCTCCAGAGAGTGTCGGTCTCTCCTCCCCTCCACAGAGTGTCGGTCACACCTCCCCAACATGTTGCTCCAGAGAGTGTCGGTCTCTCCTCCCCTCCACAGAGTGTCGGTCACACCTCCCCAACATGTTGCTCCAGAGAGTGTCGGTCACACCTCCCCAACATGTTGCTCCAGAGAGTGTCGGTCACACCTCCCCAACATGTTGCTCCAGAGAGTGTCGGTCACACCTCCCCAACATGTTGCTCCAGAGAGTGTCGGTCACACCTCCCCAACATGTTGCTCCAGAGAGTGTCGGTCACACCTCCCCAACATGTTGCTCCAGAGAGTGTCGGTCACACCTCCCCAACATGTTGCTCCACAGACTGTCGGTCTCTCCTCCCCTCCACAGACTGTCGGTTTCTCCTCCCCTCCACAGAGTGTCGGTCACACCTCCCCAACATGTTGCTCCAGAGAGTGTCGGTCACACCTCCCCAACATGTTGCTCCAGAGAGTGTCGGTCACACCTCCCCAACATGTTGCTCCAGAGAGTGTCGGTCACACCTCCCCAACATGTTGCTCCACAGACTGTCGGTCTCTCCTCCCCTCCACAGACTGTCGGTTTCTCCTCCACTCCACAGAGAGTGTCGGTCTCTCCTCCACTCTACAGAGTGTCGGTCTCTCCTCCACTCTACAGAGAGTGTCGGTCTCTCCTCCCCTCCACAGAGAGTGTCGGTCTCTCCTCCCTCCACAGAGAGTGTCGGTCTCTCCTCCCCTCCACAGAGAGTGTCGGTCTCTCTTCCCCTCTCTACAGAGAGTGTCGGTCTCTCCTCCCCTCCACAGAGAGTGTCGGTCTCTCCTCCCCTCCACAGAGTGTCGGTCTCTCCTCCACTCCACAGAGTGTCGGTCTCTCCTCCCCTCCACAGAGTGTCGGTCTCTCCTCCACTCTACAGAGTGTTGGTCTCTCCTCCACTCTACAGAGACTGTCGGTCTCTCCTCCACTCCACAGAACGTCGGTCTCTCCTCCACAGAGTGTCGGTCTCTCCTCCCCTCCACAGAGAGTGTCGGTCACACCTCCCCTCCACAGAGTGTCGGTCTCTCCTCCACTCTACAGAGAGTGTCGGTCTCTCCTCCCCTCCACAGACTGTCGGTCTCTCCTCCACTCTACAGAGTGTCGGTCTCTCCTCCCCTCCACAGAGTGTCGGTCTCTCCTCCACTCTACAGAGAGTGTCGGTCTCTCCTCCCCTCCACAGAGTGTCGGTCTCTCCTCCACTCTACAGAGAGTGTCGGTCTCTCCTCCCCTCCACAGACTGTCGGTCTCTCCTCCACTCTACAGAGAGTGTCGGTCTCTCCTCCACTCTACAGAGTGTCGGTCACACCTCCCCACCATGTTGCTCCAGAGAGTGTCGGTCTCTCCTCCCCAACATGTCGCCAAGAGCAGAAGGAGGAAACCATTCCATATGTGGAGGAAGGCAGTGGGGGACGTAAACCACGGGAACAAGGAATACTATTACCACCTCAAAACAACATCTCTCTCTCTCTCTCTCTCTCTCTCTCAGGGTAGCTATAGTACATAGACCAAATTCAGGGTAGCTAGGGTGCAGGGCCAGGGAACCTAGACAGGGTGCAGGGCCAGGTTTGTTGATTGGAAACTGTGTTTGCCTCACGTGAGGCAACTCTGTGCTGCCTGTCTCCCATATGCTAAACCCCCTGAGGTGAGTTCAACAAGGCTTCTGTTAACTGCGAACATGTTCCCTCGTAACAATTTCAGTTGGAACGATTGGAATGAACATTCCTAATAACATGGTTATTTACAGTGACAGTTTAGACCCCAAACAGATACACAATACCTTCTCAGACTGTGAACTAATGTGAGTGAATGTTCATGGCTAACGCAAAATAATCCAAATATGTTAGCAAACGTTAGCTAACGTCCGCAAACTATTTTCCTTGTTGAACACATCCCGTCTTGGAGGGTTGATTAACTTCTTCTTAAACGATCAACTTCCTTCTGAACCAGTTTTCAGGTTGTTGGCAGAACTATCCGTGAACCTTGAACCTCAGAGAGAGAGAGAGAGAGAGAGAGAGTGATTCCCTGTGGATCTTAGTGCCTCCCCCCACAGTGATTCCCTGTGGATGTAGTTGACGTAGATCTCTCGATCTCAGCAGGACGTTGTGTTATTACAGAGAACCATGACGCACCGTGGTACTCTAGACGGCTACAGTAGGGCACACAGAACACAGAGGCATTGTTCAAATCATCCAGAACACACACACACGATGAAGCCCTGTCGTGTAGCTGAAGCAGGTTGTCAGGTGAAGCCGTGTGTGTGCGGTTTGAGTCGTATTTGTTGAAGTTGACAGGAGATGAATACATTAGTACATTAAATCACATGTCAACCATAGGGGAGGGTTGTCATGTCAACCATAGGGGAGGGTTGTCATGTCAACCATAGGGGAGGGTTGTCATGTCAACCATGGGGAGGGGTTGTCATGTCAACCATAGGGGAGGGTTGTCATGTCAACCATGGGGGGTTGTCATGTCAACCATAGGGGAGGGTTGTCATGTCAACCATGGGGGGAGTTGTCATGTCAACCTTAGGGAGGGTTGTCATGTCAACCATGGGGGGTTGTTGTCACGTCAACCATAGGGGGTTGTCATGTCAACCATAGGGGAGGATTGTCATGTCAACCAAAGGTTAAGGTTAAGGTTAGCTATAGGGAGGGGTTAAGGTTAAGGTTAGCTATAGGGAGGGGTTAAGGTTAAGGTTATCTATAGGGAGGGGTTAAGGTTAAGGTTAGCTATAGGGGGTTAAGGTTAGCTATAGGGAGGGGTTAAGGTTAACGTTAGCTATAGGGGGTTAAGGTTAAGGTTAGCTATAGGGAGGGGTTAAGGTTAAGGTTAGCTATAGGGAGGGGTTAAGGTTAAGGTTAGCTATAGGGAGGGGTTAAGGTTAGCTATAGGGGGTTAAGGTTAAGGTTAGCTATAGGGGGGTTAAGGTTAAGGTTAGCTATAGGGAGGGGTTAAGGTTAAGGTTAGCTATAGGGAGGGGTTAAGGTTAAGGTTAGCTATAGGGAGGGGTTAAGGTTAAGGTTAGCTATAGGGAGGGGTTAAGGTTAAGGTTAGCTATAGGGAGGGGTTAAGGTTAAGGTTAGCTATAGGGAGGGGTTAAGGTTAAGGTTAGCTATAGGGAGGGGTTAAGGTTAAGGTTAGCTATAGGGAGGGGTTAAGGTTAAGGTTAGCTATAGGGAGGGGTTAAGGTTAAGGTTAGCTATAGGGAGGGGTTAAGGTTAAGGTTAGCTATAGGGAGGGGTTAAGGTTAAGGTTAGCTATAGGGAGGGGTTAAGGTTAAGGTTAGCTATAGGGAGGGGTTAAGGTTAAGGTTAGCTATAAGGAGGGGTTAAGGTTAAGGTTAGCTATAGGAGGGGTTAAGGTTAAGGTTAGCTATAGGGAGGGGTTAAGGTTAAGGTTAGCTATAGGGAGGGGTTAAGGTTAAGGTTAGCTATAGGGAGGGGTTAAGGTTAAGGTTAGCTATAGGGAGGGGTTAAGGTTAAGGTTAGCTATAGGGAGGGGTTAAGGTTAAGGTTAGCTATAGGGAGGGGTTAAGGTTAAGGTTAGCTATAGGGAGGGGTTAAGGTTAAGGTTAGCTATAGGGAGGGGTTAAGGTTAAGGTTAGCTATAGGAGGGTTAAGGTTAAGGTTAGCTATAGGGAGGGGTTAAGGTTAAGGTTAGCTATAGGGAGGGGTTAAGGTTAAGGTTAGCTATAGGAGGGTTAAGGTTAAGGTTAGCTATAGGGAGGGGTTAAGGTTAAGGTTAGCTATAGGGAGGGGTTAAGGTTAAGGTTAGCTATAGGGGGTTAAGGTTAAGGTTAGCTATAGGGAGGGGTTAAGGTTAAGGTTAGCTATAGGGAGGGGTTAAGGTTAAGGTTAGCTATAGGGAGGGGTTAAGGTTAGCTTAGCTATAGGGGGGGGTTAAGGTTAAGGTTAGCTATAGGGGGTTAAGGTTAAGGTTAGCTATAGGAGGGGTTAAGGTTAAGGTTAGCTATAGGGAGGGGTTAAGGTTAAGGTTAGCTATAGGGAGGGGTTAAGGTTAAGGTTAGCTATAGGAGGGGTTAAGGTTAAGGTTAGCTATAGGGAGGGGTTAAGGTTAAGGTTAGCTATAGGGAGGGGTTAAGGTTAAGGTTAGCTATAGGGAGGGGTTAAGGTTAAGGTTAGCTATAGGGAGGGGTTAAGGTTAAGGTTAGCTATAGGGAGGGGTTAAGGTTAAGGTTAGCTATAGGGAGGGGTTAAGGTTAAGGTTAGCTATAGGGAGGGGTTAAGGTTAAGGTTAGCTATAGGGAGGGTTAAGGTTAAGGTTAGCTATAGGGAGGGGTTAAGGTTAAGGTTAGCTATTGGGGGTTAAGGTTAAGGTTAGCTATAGGGAGGGGTTAAGGTTAAGGTTAGCTATAGGGAGGGGTTAAGGTTAAGGTTAGCTATAGGAGGGGTTAAGGTTAAGGTTAGCTATAGGGAGGGGTTAAGGTTAAGGTTAGCTATAGGGAGGGGTTAAGGTTAAGGTTAGCTATAGGGAGGGGTTAAGGTTAAGGTTAGCTATAGGGAGGGGTTAAGGTTAAGGTTAGCTATAGGGAGGGGTTAAGGTTAAGGTTAGCTATAGGGAGGGGTTAAGGTTAAGGTTAGCTATAGGGAGGGGTTAAGGTTAAGGTTAGCTATAGGGAGGGGTTAAGGTTAGCTATAGGGAGGGGTTAAGGTTAAGGTTAGCTATAGGGAGGGGTTAAGGTTAAGGTTAGCTATAGGAGGGGTTAAGGTTAAGGTTAGCTATAGGGAGGGGTTAAGGTTAGCTATAGGGGGGTTAAGGTTAAGGTTAGCTATAGGGAGGGTTAAGGTTAAGGTTAGCTATAGGGAGGGGTTAAGGTTAAGGTTAGCTATAGGGAGGGGTTAAGGTTAGCTATAGGGAGGGGTTAAGGTTAAGGTTAGCTATAGGGAGGGGTTAAGGTTAAGGTTAGCTATAGGGAGGGGTTAAGGTTAGCTATAGGGAGGGGTTAAGGTTAGCTATAGGGGGTTAAGGTTAAGGTTAGCTATAGGGAGGGGTTAAGGTTAAGGTTAGCTATAGGGAGGGGTTAAGGTTAAGGTTAGCTATAGGGAGGGGTTAAGGTTAGCTATAGGGAGGGGTTAAGGTTAGCTATAGGAGGGGTTAAGGTTAGCTATAGGGAGGGGTTAAGGTTAGCTATAGGAGGGGGTTAAGGTTAGCTATAGGGAGGGGTTAAGGTTAGCTATAGGGAGGGGTTAAGGTTAAGGTTAGCTATAGGGGGTTAAGGTTAAGGTTAGCTATAGGGAGGGGTTAGGTTAAGGTTAGCTATAGGGAGGGGTTAAGGTTAGCTATAGGAGGGGTTAAGGTTAGCTATAGGGAGGGGGTTAGCTATAGGGAGGGTTAAGGTTAGCTATAGGAGGGTTAAGGTTAAGGTTAGCTATAGGGGGGGGTTAAGGTTAGCTATAGGGAGGGGTTAAGGTTAAGGTTAGCTATAGGGAGGGGTTAAGGTTAGCTATAGGGAGGGGTTAAGGTTAGCTATAGGGAGGGGTTAAGGTTAGCTATAGGGAGGTTAAGGTTAAGGTTAGCTATAGGGGGGGTTAAGGTTAGCTATAGGGAGGGTTAGCTATAGGGAGGGGTTAAGGTTAGCTATAGGGAGGGGTTAAGGTTAAGGTTAGCTATAGGGAGGGGTTAAGGTTAGCTATAGGGAGGGGTTAAGGTTAGCTATAGGGAGGGGTTAAGGTTAGCTATAGGAGGGGTTAGCTAGCTATAGGGAGGGGTTAAGGTTAGCTATAGGGAGGGGTTAAGGTTAGCTATAGGGAGGGGTTAAGGTTAAGGTTAGCTATAGGGAGGGGTTAAGGTTAAGGTTAGCTATAGGGAGGGGTTAAGGTTAGCTATAGGGAGGGGTTAAGGTTAGCTATAGGAGGGGTTAAGGTTAGCTATAGGAGGGGTTAAGGTTAAGGTTAGCTATAGGGAGGGGTTAAGGTTAGCTATAGGGAGGGGTTAAGGTTAGCTATAGGGAGGGGTTAAGGTTAGGTTAGCTATAGGGAGGGGTTAAGGTTAGCTATAGGGAGGGGTTAAGGTTAGCTATAGGGAGGGGGTTAAGGTTAGCTATAGGGAGGGTTAAGGTTAAGGTTAGCTATAGGGAGGGGTTAAGGTTAGCTATAGGGAGGGTTAGGAGGGGTTAAGGTTAGCTATAGGGAGGGGTTAAGGTTAAGGTTAGCTATAGGGAGGGGTTAAGGTTAAGGTTAGCTATAGGGAGGGGTTAAGGTTAGCTATAGGGAGGGGTTAAGGTTAGCCATAGGAGGGGTTAAGGTTAATAGCTATAGGGAGGGGTTATAGGAGGGGTTAAGGTTAGCTATAGGGAGGGGTTAAGGTTAAGGTTAGCTATAGGGAGGGGTTAAGGTTAAGGTTAGCTATAGGGAGGGGGTTAGGGGGGTTAAGGTTAGCTATAGGGGGGGTTAAGGTTAAGGTTAGCTATAGGGAGGGGTTAAGGTTAGCTATAGGGAGGGGTTAGGTTAGCTTAGGGAGGTTAAGGTTAAGCTATAGGGAGGGGTTAAGGTTAAGGTTAGCTATAGGGAGGGGTTAAGGTTAGCTATAGGGAGGGGTTAAGGTTAAGGTTAGCTAGGGAGGGGGTTAAGGTTAGCTATAGGAGGGTTAAGGTTAGCTATAGGGAGGGGTTAAGGTTAAGGTTAGCTATAGGGAGGGGTTAAGGTTAAGGTTAGCTATAGGGAGGGGTTAAGGTTAAGGTTAGCTATAGGGAGGGGTTAAGGTTAGCTATAGGGAGGGGTTAAGGTTAAGGTTAGCTATAGGGAGGGGTTAAGGTTAAGGTTAGCTATAGGGAGGGGTTAAGGTTAAGGTTAGCTATAGGGAGGGGTTAAGGTTAAGGTTAGCTATAGGGAGGGTTAAGGTTAGCTATAGGGAGGGGTTAAGGTTAAGGTTAGCTATAGGGAGGGGCTATAGGGGAGGGGTTAAGGTTAGCTATAGGGAGGGTTAAGGTTAAGGTTAGCTATAGGGAGGGGTTAAGGTTAAGGTTAGCTATAGGGAGGGGTTAAGGTTAAGGTTAGCTATAGGGGGGGTTAAGGTTAGCTATAGGGAGGGGTTAAGGTTAAGGGAGGGGTTAAGGTTAGCTATAGGGAGGGTTAAGGTTAGCTATAGGGAGGGGTTAAGGGGTTAGCTATAGGAGGGGTTAAGGTTAAGGTTAGCTATAGGGAGGGGTTAAGGTTAGCTATAGGGAGGGGTTAAGGTTAAGGTTACTATAGGGAGGGGTTAAGGTTAGCTAGCCATAGGGAGGGGTTAAGGTTAGCTATAGGGAGGGGTTAAGGTTAGCTATAGGGTTAAGGTTAAGGTTAAGGGGGTTAAGGTTAGCTATAGGAGGGGTTAAGGTTAGCTATAGGGGGTTAAGGTTAGCTATAGGGAGGGGTTAAGTTAAGTTAGCTATAGGAGGGGTTAAGGTTAGCTATAGGGAGGGGTTAGCTATAGGGAGGGGTTAAGGTTAGCTATAGGAGGCTATTAAGGAGGGGTTAGCTATAGGGAGGGGTTAAGGTTAGCTATAGGAGGGGTTAGGAGGGGTTAAGGTTAGCTATAGGGGGGGTTAAGGTTAAGGTTAGCTATAGGAGGTTAAGGTTAGCTATAGGAGGGGTTAAGGTTAGCTATAGGAGGGGGTTAAGGTTAGCTATAGGAGGGGTTAAGGTTAAGGTTAGCTATAGGGAGGGGGTTAAGGTTAGCTATAGGGAGGGGTTAAGGTTAGCTATAGGGAGGGGTTAAGGTTAAGGTTAGCTATAGGGGGGTTAAGGTTAGCTATAGGGAGGGTTAAGGTTAGCTATAGGGAGGGGTTAAGGTTAAGGTTAGCTATAGGGAGGGGTTAAGGTTAAGGTTAGCTATAGGAGGGGTTAAGGTTAGCTATAGGGAGGGGTTAAGGTTAGCTATAGGGAGGGGTTAAGGTTAGCTATAGGGAGGGGTTAAGGTTAAGGTTAGCTATAGGGAGGGGTTAAGGTTAAGGTTAGCTATAGGGAGGGGTTAAGGTTAGCTATAGGGAGGGGTTAAGGTTAGCTATAGGAGGGGTTAGGTTAGCTATAGGGAGGGTTAAGGTTAGCTATAGGTTAGCTATAGGGAGGGGTTAAGGTTAAGGTTAGCTATAGGAGGGGTTAAGGTTAAGGTTAGCTATAGGGAGGGGTTAAGGTTAGCTATAGGAGGGGTTAAGGTTAGCTATAGGAGGGTTAAGGTTAAGGTTAGCTATAGGGAGGGGTTAAGGTTAGGAGGGCTAAGCTATAGGGAGGGGTTAAGGTTAAGGTTAGCTATAGGGAGGGGTTAAGGTTAAGGTTAGCTATAGGGAGGGGTTAAGGTTAGCTATAGGGAGGGGTTAAGGTAAGGTTAGCTATAGGGAGGGGTTAGCTATAGGAGGGGTTAAGGTTAAGGTTAGCTATAGGGAGGGGTTAAGGTTAGCTATAGGAGGGGTTAAGGTTAAGGTTAGCTATAGGGAGGGTTAAGGTTAAGGTTAGCTATAGGGAGGGGTTAAGGTTAAGGTTAGCTATAGGGAGGGTTAAGGTTAGGTTAGCTATAGGGAGGGGTTAAGGTTAAGGTTAGCTATAGGGAGGGGTTAAGGGGTTAGGGACTATAGGAGGGGTTAAGGTTAAGGTTAGCTATAGGGAGGGGTTAAGGTTAAGGTTAGCTATAGGGAGGGGTTAAGGTTAAGGTTAGCTATAGGGAGGGGTTAAGGTTAAGGTTAGCTATAGGAGGGGTTAAGGTTAGCTATAGGGAGGGGTTAAGGTTAAGGTTAGCTATAGGAGGGGTTAAGGTTAAGGTTAGCTATAGAGGGTTAAGGGGTTAGCTATAGGGAGGGGTTAAGGTTAGCTATAGGGAGGGGTTAAGGTTAAGGTTAGCTATAGGGAGGGGTTAGCTATAGGGAGGGGTTAAGGTTAGCTATAGGGAGGGTTAAATTAAGGTTAGCTATAGGGGGGTTAAGGTTAAGGTTAGCTATAGGGAGGGGTTAAGGTTAAGGTTAAGGTTAAGGTTAAAATATAGGGAGGGGTTAAGGTTAAGGTTAGCTATAGGGGGGTTAAGGTTAAGGTTAGCTATAGGGAGGGTTAAGGTTAACGTTAGCTATAGGGAGGGGTTAAGGTTAAGGTTAGCTATAGGGAGGGGTTAAGGTTAAGGTTAGCTATAGGGAGGGGTTAAGGTTAAGGTTATCTATAGGGAGGGGTTAAGGTTAAGGTTAGCTATAGGGAGGGGTTAAGGTTAAGGTTAGCTATAGGGAGGGTTAAGGTTAAGGTTAGCTATAGGGAGGGGTTAAGGTTAGCTATAGGGAGGGGTTAAGGTTAAGGTTAGCTATAGGAGGGGTTAAGGTTAAGGTTAGCTATAGGGAGAGGTTAAGGTTAACTTAGCTATAGGAGGGTTAAGGTTAAGGTTAGCTATAGGGAGGGGTTAAGGTTAAATTAGCTATAGGGAGGGGTTAAGGTTAGCTATAGGGAGGGGTTAAGGTTAAGGTTAGCTATAGGGAGGGGTTAAGGTTAAGGTTAGCTATAGGGAGGGTTAAGGTTAGCTATAGGGAGGGGTTAAGGTTAAGGTTAGCTATAGATAGGTTAAGGTTAAGGTTAGCTATAGGGAGGGGTTAAGGTTAACTATAGGGAGGGGTTAAGGTTAAGCTTATCTATAGGGAGGGGTTAAGGTTAAATTAGCTATAGGAGGGTTAAGGTTAGCTATAGGGAGGGGTTAAGGTTAGGTTAGCTATAGGAGGGGTTAAGGTTAAGGTTAGCTATAGGGAGGGGTTAAGGTTAGCTTAGGGAGGGGTTAAGGTTAGCTAGGGAAGGTTAGCTATAGGGAGGGGTTAAGGTTAAGGTTAGCTATAGGGAGGGGTTAAGGTTAAGGTTAGCTATAGGGAGGGGTTAAAGGGGTTAAGGTTAGCTATAGGGAGGGGTTAAGGTTAAGGTTAGCTATAGGGAGGGGTTAAGGTTAGCTATAGGGAGGGGTTAAATTAAGGTTAGCTATAGGGAGGGGTTAAGGTTAGCTATAGGGAGGGTTAAGGTTAAGGTTAGCTATAGGGAGGGGTTAAGGTTAAGGTTAGCTATAGGGAGGGGTTAAGGTTAAGGTTAGCTATAGGGAGGGTTAAGGTTAAGGTTAGCTATAGGGAGGGTTAAGGTTAAGGTTAGCTATAGGGAGGGGTTAAGGTTAAGGTTAGCTATAGGGAGGGGTTAAGGTTAAGGTTAGCTATAGGGAGGGTTAAGGTTAAGGTTAGCTATAGGAGGGGTTAAGGTTAAGGTTATCTATAGGAGGGGTTAAGGTTAAGGTTAGCTATAGGGAGGGGTTAAGGTTAAGGTTATCTATAGGGAGGGGTTAAGGTTAAGGTTAGCTATAGGAGGGGTTAAGGTTAAATTATCTATAGGGAGGGGTTAAGGTTAAGGTTAGCTATAGGGAGGGGTTAAGGTTAGCTATAGGGAGGGGTTAAGGTTAAGGTTAGCTATAGGGAGGGGTTAAGGTTAAGGTTAGCTATAGGGAGGGGTTAAGGTTAGCTATAGGGAGGGGTTAAGGTTAAGGTTAGCTATAGGGAGGGTTAAGGTTAAGGTTAGCTATAGGGGGTTAAGGTTAATAGGGGAGGGGTTAGCTATAGGGAGGGGTTAAGGTTAGCTATAGGGAGGGGTTAAGGTTAAGGTTAGCTATAGGGAGGGGGTTAGCTTAGGGGGCCAGGGGGTTAAGGTTAGCTATAGGGAGGGGTTAAGGTTGTTAGCTATAGGGAGGGGTTAAGGTTAAGGTTAGCTATAGGGGGGTTAAGGTTAAGGTTAGCTATAGGAGGGTTAAGGTTAAGGTTAGCTAGGAGGGAGGGAAAGGGTTAAGGTTAAGGTTAGCTATAGGGAGGGGTTAAGGTTAAGCTTATATAGGAGGGTTAAGGGTTAGCTATAGGGAGGGGTTAAGGTTAGCTATAGGAGGGGGTTAAGGTTAAGGTTAGCTATAGGGAGGGGTTAAGGTTAAGGTTAGCTATAGGGAGGGGTTAAGGTTAGCTATAGGGAGGGGTTAAGGTTAAGGTTAGCTATAGGGAGGGGTTAAGGTTAAGGTTAGCTATAGGGAGGGGTTAAGGTTAAGGTTAGCTATAGGGAGGGGTTAAGGTTAGCTATAGGGAGGGGGCTTTAGCTAAAGAGAGTGAATGTAATATGGCTGACCATTTCTTTTCTTTTCTTTTTCTGTAGAGCAACAAGGAAAATATTTTGAGTAAGAGCTATGTTGAGAGGTATGGAAACCACATATCATGCTTCACGCACAAGGTAGCTAACACGTAGACAGCTGTACCATTCTGTGTTTTGCTGCTGCAGACATGTATAACCTGACACTATGGAATAACATGTGGATAGATGAAGGAGCATCATCCTCCTCCGCCCATGGTTGGGCCCTGAGACTGACTCGCGTCCTGTCCAGGCGGTGTACTGATACATGTCTCACACCGCAGAAACAGGAGATCATTATAGCGCTGAAGAAGATGGCTGCCGTTTTACAATCCCGTATGTGTAATGTTGTTGCTTTATTTGTAATTCATTTTGTACATAATGTTTGTGCATATTTGTAAACAAGAGCTGGTGCACGAAATCTAAGGAAGACCTCGAGGTTTTGCTCGTCTTGAGGTATAGTATCTCATGATAAGCTGTAGACCACACTATTTACCAAGAGAGTTTACATATATATATTTTTGAAGCTGTCTATATACCACCGCAGACCGATGCTGGCACTAAGACTGCACTCAATGAGCTGTATAAGGCCATAAGCAAACAGGAAAACGCTCACCCAGAAGCGACGCAATTAGTGGCCGGGGACTGTAATGCAGGGAAACTCACATCAGTTTGTTAAATGTGCAAACAGAGGGGAAAAAACTCTAGACCACCTTCACTCCACACACAGAGATGGGAACAAAGCTCTCCCCCACCCTCCATTTGGCAAATCTGACCATAATTCTGTCCTCATGATTCCTGCTTACAAGCAAAAATGAAAGCAGGAAGCAGCAGTGACTCGGTAAATGAGAAAATGGTCAGATGAAGCAGATGCTAAACTACAGGACAGTTTTGCACAGACTGGAACATGTTCCGGGATTCTTCCGATGGCATTGAGGAGTACACAACATCAGTCACTGGCTTCATCAATAAGTGCATCGATGACGTCGTCCCCACAGGGGCCGTACGTTCATACCCCAACCAGAAGCCATGGATTACAGGCAACATCCAATCTCAAATATAAAATATATTTTGATTTGTTTAACACTTTTTTTTTTGGTTACTACAGGATTCTACAGTATATGTGTTCTCATAGTTTTGATGTCCTCATTATTATAATACAATGTAGAAAATAGTAATAAAAAAAAAATAAAAAAACCCTGGAATGAGAAGGAGGTGTGTCCAAACTTTTGCCCTTAGATTTCCACCCCAAACGAATAAGTGGTGAAAAGCATGCTATTTTCTCATGCTTAAGTTCAAGGTCAGAATGCGTGGAGAGGAAAAAGAAAAAGGTAATTCTGTTCCATTTACGAGCGCTAACTCGCTTAACCCCCCCCATGTACGGAGTAGGGTGCCATTTGGGACCCATTCAGAGAAAGACTGAATGGAATCCTATCATGGCTTTAGTGAGTGTCTATACTAACTTCTTTCTTTAAGGAGTACTGTATTCAGGTAAAACCCATGTCTGAACCCCACATGGATCCCTACTAGTTATACTGTACACAGATGTAGGATCTTAATTTGATCACTCTTTGTTACAAGAATTGTAAACACGTCCTGTATTTGAATTTCAAAAAAGGCTTCTAAAGTTTGTAATTTCCACTTTGAAATTTCAGAATTGATTCGGACTGACGAAAAATGTATCAACCCCTGCCAACAGAAGAAGATCTTCAAAGGTAAAGCATTTATTATATCGCTATTTCTGACTTTCGTGGCGCACCTGCCTGGTTGAAATATGTTTTTCATGTTTTTGGATGCGGGGTGATGTCCTCAGATAATCGCATGGTGTGCTTTCGCCGTAAAGCCTTTTTGAAATCTGACACAGCGGCTGGATTAACAAGAAGTTCAGCTTTATTTTGATGTATAATACTTGTATTTTCATGAATGTTAAATATTTATCTTTCTGTAATTGGAAATTCGCGCTCTGCAACTTCACCGGATGTTGGCCAGGTAGGACGTTAAATTAATCATCCTTTCTTATCACCGCGTTGGAGAGGTTCGAACCATCTCAGTGCACCATAGTACATATGTCAATCAGGAGCTCTGCTGGGGCAGTCCCATCAGTTGTCTTATATACAACTATACACAGACAAGTTATATTTGCATGATTTAGCATAATAATTCATCATTACCATTACCATACCATTTTGTTTCATTCGTGTGACCGACCAATAGTGTTTCATAACATGTAACAGATCAATACCTCAGAGGATTATTCTCTCCAAGCTGAGACCTTGGAACTGAGATACCACCATGAGAAGAGGCAAACAAAAGAAAATCCCACACCAGACTAAAAGACAGGAGGCAAACCAAAAAGTGGAGCAAAACAAAACCAGGGGATTATATATATTTTTTTTTAAAGAAATCAAATAAGTAGAGCCAACTAAAGATGTTAACCTTCCACATCTCTCAAGACAACTCGGGCATTGGGCGAGACTTTAATATCACATGGGGCATCACAGTTGAAACACCTTCAGATTAACGAGATGGACAAGTCGGCACAGGTGTAACACATACTGACTAATGAGGTGGCACCAATTGGTGCAACCCAAGTGCTAACGTCAAACCTCAAAATATAAATGGAAAAACCAAAGCCTGTAACAAGATGATTAAGCAAATTGTCTCACTAAGAAACAGCTATGTTGAATCTAAACCAGGCCAGCAACAGATGCAAGTAGCATATTGGCTGTTCATTGCAGAGAGTGTACACATGGTAGGTAGCTAGCTAGCTAATGAGCTAAATAAACACACAAGGTAGTTATCTAATCAACACATGAGACAGACGATGTTCGAGCATCCAGAGCAAATTCCATCTTTCATTCAGTACAGTCCCTCTGTCAATGCAATTTTTTGCAGTAAAAAGTTACTTTTCAGTGTGTTCCCAAAAATATGAACCCAATAAGCAAATTCATGTTTAAAATACATATTTATTTTAGGTTCTGTATGAATGGTGAAAATACTTTTTTTTTCAAAAGTTGAAAATATGTTTTTTCCAGATGTATACAATACAACTTTTCTGGATGTTGAAATCAGGTATATTTTCGCTTCTGAACATATCAAAGAATTTCTCCTAAAAAAGTTTCACTGTAATGTACTGGACTGTCATGTTCGTCATAATCATGAGACCAAGGCGCAGCGTGAGTAGAGTTCCACATAATTTTAATAAACCGAAACTCACTGAACAAAAACAACAAACAACCAAACGAACCGTGACACTACTGTTGTGCACTCAGGCAACTCAATGCAGACAAGATCCCACACCAGAAAGTGGGAAAATGGCTGCCTAAATCAGAGGTCGACCGATTATGATTTTTTCAACGCCGATACCGATAACGATTATTGAGGGCCAAAAAAAATCCGATACCAATTAATCGGCCAATTATTATTTTTATTTTTTGTAATAATGACAATTACATCAATAGTGAATGAATACTTATTTTAACTTAATATAATACATCAATAAAATCTATTTAGCCTCAAATAAATAATGAAACATGTTCAATTTTGTTTAAATAATGCAAAAACTAAGTGTTGGAGAAGAAAGTAAAAGTGCAATATGTGCCATGTAAGAAAGCTAACATTTCAGTTCTTTGCTCAGAACATGAGAACATATGAAAGCTGGTGGTTCCTTTTAACATGAGTCTTAAATTTTCCCAGGTAAGAAGTTTAAGGTTGTAGTTATTATAGGAATTGTAGAACTATTTCCCTCTATACCATTTGTATTTCATTAACCTTTGACTAATGGATGTTCTTATAGGCATTTTAGTATTGCCAGTGTAACAGTATAACAGTATCCCTCTCCTTGCTCCTCGCTCCTACCTGGGCTCGAAACAGGAACACATCGACAACAGCCACCCTCGAATCAGTGTTACCCATCGCTTCACAAAAGCCGCGGCAGTGCGAGGGGAACAACCACTTCAAGTCTCAGAGCAAGTGATGCTTGAAACGCTAGTAGCGCGCACCCCACTAACTAGCTAGCCATTTCACATCGGTTACACCAGCCTCATCTCAGGAGTTGATGGGCTTCTCAGAGCAAATCTCGCTAGTAGCGCGCACCCCACTAACTAGCAAATGGTTACACCAGCCTCATCTCAGGAGTTGATGGGCTTCAAGTCTCAGAGCAAATGACGCTTGAAACGCTAGTAGCCCACCCCACTAACTAGCTAGCCATTTCACATCGGTTACACCAGCCTCATCTCGGGAGTTGATAGGCTTCAAGTCATAAAACAACGCAATGCTTGAAGCAAAGAGATGCTGTCAAAACACACGAAAGTGCTGTTTGAATGATAGCTTACGAGCCTGCTGCTGCCTACCACTGCTCAGTCAGACTGTTCTATCAAATCATAGACTTAGTTATAACATAATAACACACAGAAATAGGAGCCTTAAGTCATTAATATGGTCGAATCCGGAAACTATCATCTCGAAAACAAGACGTTTATTCTTTCAGTGAAATACGGAACCGTTCCGTATTTTATCTAACGGGTGGCATCCATATGTCTAAATATTCCTGTTACATTGCACAACCTTCAATGTTATGTCATAATTACGTAAAATTATGGCAAATAAACGCAAGTAACGTTACAAAACGTGGAAAAAAGTCAATACTTTCCGAATGCACTGTACTGTTCATACTGTCTATACACACCATTTATATATTTATACAGTATGTCCCAAATTATTACACAACTTGTAATACGTGTGATCCAGTAATGCTAGCGATCCTCATGAACAACGACACGGACGTGACAGAGGAAAGAATGGTAAACGCGTCTAATATGATCCAGTAATGCTAGTGATCCTCATGAACAACGACACGGACGTGACAGAGGAAAGAATGGTAAACGCGTCTAATATGATCCAGTAATGCTAGTGATCCTCATGAACAACGACACGGACGTGACAGAGGAAAGAATGGTAAACGCGTCTAATATGATCCAGTAATGCTAGTGATCCTCATGAACGGAATGGAATGATGCAAAATGAAGAAAACTAAAGTACTATTTAACCATTTAGCTGAAACAACACAACAAATAAAATACATAAATGTACATAGCACTGAATTTAGTTGTTAAGCAGAGCGACACAGGGGATCCCAAGAGAGGCCTCAGATGAGGAAACCGGCATGAATGAAGCAAAAATATTTATTGTTACACAGAAAGATATGGACTGCAGATTCGGGAAGCTCGGATAAGTTGCAGAAAAAACAGATGTGGAGACTGAGATTGGAGTTGGCTGAGTAGAACAGGGTAGAAATCAAGGGTAAACAGGGTCCTGAGGGGGTAATCCAAATCCAAGGTAGTGGTGGTGAGATGTGAAGACTGAGATTGGAGTTGGCTGAGTAGAACAGGGTAAACAGGTCCTGAGAGGAATCAAAGGTAGTGGTGGTGAAATGTGGAGACAAGAGGTTGGAGTTGGCTGAGTAGAACAGGGTAAACAGGTCCTGAGGGGAATCCAAGGTAGTGGTGGTGAGATGTGGAACAGGAGACAGGAGCCAGACACAGAGCGGTAACTGCAATGAGAGGATAAATGGTGTCATGCAGGGAAACAGGCACAGCAGAGTAACAGGATCTTGAGTATTCAACAATGGCTAGAATCATGAACTGACTCAGCAGAGATTACAATCTGGCAGAGTGGAAGTGGCAGACCTGAGTATTTGTAGAGGTCTTGATTATGGAACGAGTTGCAGCTGGTAGGGATCTGCTCTGTCACCAGCACACCTGTCTCCAATCACACAATCACACAGAGAGGGAGAGGGAGAGAGAGAGTGTGTGTACTGGGGGAGTAACTGCAGGTCAAGAGGACACCGGATGAACACCAGAGGGCGTAGCAGGAGCAGATGTGACATTAGTCCTGTTGCAAACGCTCCCATCCAGTGACTCACGGCATTCATCTCAAGACAGTCAGATGTCACGCATCACTACCTAATGCAATACAAAATACATCACAATGTGTGTCTCTTCATCGTCAAAAGGTCTTTTGTCCGTTTTTTTTTACATTGTTTTTTATTGCTAGCTAATGTGACAGTTATAAATGGGTATTACTGACGCTGGCTCCCGATAGTGGCTAATATTTAACATTGATACAAAACAAATCTGAGCATAAGCCTATAATTAAAACATTAATTGGGTTCAGCCCTACAGAAGCCTATAGCCTATAGGTCTCCAAATTTTATCCATGCAATTTGAGGGCACAGAACGGAATAGCAGGACATCTATTTATAGCCTACTTCACTATGGAAAAGGGTCTACAATACATGTCATGTTGATGTGATTTCCACTTTGCTCCATGTCACTGGTTTCACATTCATCTCCGGGGATCATAAGGAAAAATAATCTAAAACAATTCCAATGATACATTGATACACAAATTGATTTGTCACATGTGTTATTTATGAACCTGGCCATTGATCCCCATCTTCCTTCTTGCAGGATCAACCACAGACAGACGGCGGAAATGGCAATGAACGCCGACCTGGCTGTGGCGTACATGAACTGTTGGGACGTGGACGTTGAGCTGATCAAGATGGAGGTCAAGAGGGAGGCAAAGCTGGAGGACACCCAGCTCATCAGGGGAGTCATCATAGACAATTGACCTCTTATCAATCACTCTTTTCAATGGATAAATGACAGAGCATGACGAATGTTATTTCTATCTGACAACCGAAAGTAAATGCTTTATCCAACTTGGAAACAAAATCTTATGATGGAATTAAGTCAAGGTTAGAATACGTTGGTATCTGTAGACACACCTCTGCCACACCTTCATTTCTTAGATCTCCTCGCAGAACGAAAAGTGTGTGAATAGCATGCTATTCTCATGCGTAAGTTCGAAGGTCAGAAACAGGGAATAACGTCAGGTCGGAATCACACGCCTATAGCATTTTAACGTTCACGTTCTCCGTTCTCCATTCTGTTTCTGACTCTAAGATCTGTTGTAGGTTTTAAAGGAACAAGGGTCATGACTGGGAGACAGGAAATGTATCCTAAAAAAAAAAAAAAGTTTTTAAAAAGAACATTGCAGAGGAAATGAAAACGGGGAATATTTGCAATACAAGTCACATTGAATAGAGCAACCCAAGAAGCCTGTCTTTCTCTTCAGCCTGGAGTGGATTCCAATGGCAGTAGAACACTGCTAGTTTTTAACTGAGTACTGTATATTATATATATATATATATAACTTCTACACACTGATCCAAGGTCAGGTTTGCATCTTTCACCACCACTATAATCAGGGTCACACAGAGTATGAGCTGATCCCAGACCTGTGTCTGATGGTATTATCTACCTGTTTGGTGTTCATCTTTCTATGGACCCAAGGGAATAGCCATGTCTACAGCTGAATAAACCACCAATGAAACATAAGCCTCTAAATCTCCATCTCTCTTAGGTCAGTGATTCAAACTGTTTGTAGTCTCGTACCCCTTCAAACATTCAACCTCCAGCTGTACCCCTTCAAACATTCAACCTCCAGCTGTACCCCCTCTAGCACCAGGGTCAGCACACTCTCAATGTTGTTTTTTTTTCATGTTTTTTTTCCATGATTGTTAGCCTGCCACCACACACTATATAATACATTTCTTCAACATAAGAATGAGTTTTTGTCACAACCCGGCTCGTGGGAAGTGACAAAGAGCTCTTATAGGACCAGAGCACAAATAATAATAAAAAAATAATTAATAATTTTGCTCTTTATTTGACCATCTTACATATGAAACTTTATTTCTTCTTCGAAAATTGTGAATAACTCACCACAGTTTAATGAGAAGGGTGTGCTTGAAAGGATGCACATAACTCTCAGTCTTAAATCATTTTCCACACACAGTCTGTGCCTGTATTTAGTTTTCTTGCTAGTTAAGGCCGAGAATCCACTCTCACATAGGTACGTGGTTGCAAAGAGCATCCGATTCTTAACAGCGAGATTTGCCAAGGCAGGATACTCTGAGCGCAGCCCTATCCAGAAACCACTTATTGCAATTTCGATGAGGCTCTCTTGTTCAGATATTGGTAAGTGGACAGGAGGCAGGGCATGAAAGGGATAACGAATCCATTTGTTTGTGTCATCCGTTTTGGGAAGTACCTGCGTAAATGTGCACCCAACTCATTCAGGTTCTTCGCTATATCACATTTGACACTGTCCCTAAGCTGGAGTTCATTTGCACACAATAAATCATAGAATGATGGAAAGACCTGTGTGTTGGAAAGACCTGTGTGTTGTCCTTGTTAATGCAGACAGAGAAGAGCTCCAACTTCTTAATCATAGCCTCAATTTTGTCCTTCACATTGAATATAGTTGCGGAGAGTCCCTGTAATCCTACAGGACAGTAGATCTCCAGGAAGAGGGTTGGACTGTAGGTTTTTAGCCCAACTCTCTTCCTGGAGATCTACTGTCCTGTAGGTTTTCAGTCCAACCCTCTTCCTGGAGATCTACTGTCCTGTAGGTTTTCAGTCCAACCCTCTTCCTGGAGATCTACTGTCCTGTAGGTTTTCAGTCCAACCTTAATTTAGCATATCTGATTCAGCTGATTCAACCCACAGGACGGTAGATCTCCAGGAAGAGGGTTGGACTGAAAACCCACAGGACGGTAGATCTCCAGGAAATGGGTTGGGCAGCCCTGGTTTATACCAATCAAACGCTCTCAGATCTCTACTAGGGCGTAGACTCTAGGGGGTTCATTTGCGATTGGGCTATAGACATTAGCAGTTGACCCGTTGGAGCACAGGTCCATGATGATGTCACGTCCGCAGTACCAGATCAGAACAAGCTGTTTGAGGGCTGAGACGTGTGGTACAAACTAGAGACATGTTTGGGAGAACTTTGAGAACATCCTAATATTGTTCTAGAACATTCTAATATTATTCTAATTCTAGACATTCAGTTACGTAGCATGTCATGTTAATTGGGCGCTAACATGATGGCATTAGAGTATTGTTAGCATCATGTTAATGCATCATAATGCAGAAAACCAGCGCAATCAGGACTATTGGACTTGGGAGGAGATCCTAGACGGTAAAGGACCCTGTGCACAGCCAGGAGAATATCGCCGCCCCAAAGAAGAGGTGGAGGCAGCGAAGGCGGAGAGGCGCTGGTATGAGGAGGCAGCACGGTGGCGCGGATGGAAGGCCGAGAGTCAGCCCCAAAAATGTATTGGGGGAGGCACACAGGAAGTGTTTGCGATAGCCGGGTAGGAGACCTGCGCCACCTATGCTTAGCGGAGGGTGAGAGAGACCGGGCAGGCACCGTGTTATGCTGTGGAGTGCACGGTGTCCCCAGTGCGGGTGCATAGCCCGGTGCGGTACATACCACCTCCTCGTATCGCCGGGCTAGAGTGGGCATCGAGCCAGGTGCCATGAAGCCGGTTCTACGCATCTGGTCTCCAGTGCGTCTCCTGGGGCCGGCGTACATGGCACCAGCCTTACGCATGGTGTCTCCGATTCGCCTGCACAGCCCAGTGCGGGCTATTCCACCTCGCCGCACTGGCAGGGTGACCAGGAACATTCAACCAGGTAAGTTTGGGCAGGCTCTGTGCTCAAGAGCTCCAGTGCGCCTGCACGGTCCGGTCTATCCAGTACCACCTCCACGCACCAGCCCTCCGGTGGCAGCTCCCCGCACCAGGCTGTCTCTCCGTCTCAGCCCTACAGTTGCTCCTGCCTGTCAAGCGCTGCCAGAGCCTTCCACCTCTCCAGCGCTGCCAGAGTCTCCCGTCTGTCCAGAGCTGCTAGAGTCTCCCGCCTGTCCAGAGCTGCTAGAGTCTCCCGCCTGTCCAGAGCTGCTAGAGTCTCTCGCCTGTCCAGAGCTGCTAGAGTCTCCCGCCTGTCGAGCTGCTAGAGTCTCCCGCCTGTCCAGAGCTGCTAGAGTCTCCCGCCTGTCATGAGCTGCCAGAGCCGCCAGTCTGCAAGGAGCTGCCAGAGCCGCCAGTCTGCAAGGAGCCGCCAGTCTGCAAGGATCCGCCAGAGCCGCCAGTCTGCAAGGAGCCGCCAGAGCCGCCAGTCTGCAAGGAGCCGCCAGAGCCGCCAGTCTGCAAGGAGCCGCCAGAGCCGCCAGTCTGCAAGGAGCCGCCAGAGCCGCCAGTCTGCAAGGAGCCGCCAGAGCCGCCAGTCTGCAAGGAGCCACCAGAGCAGCCAGTCAGCCAGGATCCGCCAGAGCCGCCATTCAGCCAGGATCCGCCAGAGCCACCCCTCAGTCCTGAGCTACCTCTCAGTCCTAAGCTACCCGTCAGGCCTGAGCTACCCCTCAGTCCTGAGCTACCCCTCAGTCCTGAGCTACCCCTCGGTCATGAGCTACCTCTCAGTCATGAGCTGCCCTTCAGTCCGGAGTTGTCCCTCAGTCCGGAGGAGTTTCCTCAGTCATGAGGCACCCCTCAGTCCAGAGGCACTCCTCAGTCCAGTGGGGCCCTTTGTTAGGGTTCCTAGAACAAGGTCAGCGGCGAGGGTCGCCACTCAAAGGACGCTAGGGAGGTGTACAAAGACAATGGTGGAGTGGGGTCCACGTCCAGCTCCAGAGCCTGTCACGTTCTGACCATAGTTCTTTTGTGTTTTCCTTGTTTTAGTGTTGGTCAGGACGTGAGCTGGGTGGGCATTCTATGTTGTGTGTCTAGTTTGTCCGTTTCTATGTATGGCCTGATATGGTTCTCAATCAGAGGCAGGTGTTAGTCATTGTCTCTGATTGGGAACCATATTTAGGTAGCCTGTTTTGTGTTGGGGTTTGTGGGTGGTTGTCTTCTGTCTTTGTGTCATTGCACCAGATAGGAATGTTTCGGTTTTCACTTTTGTTGTTTTGTATTTTGTAGTGTTCTTATGTATGGTGTTGTTGTTGAACTCTAACCACCCTGCATTTTGGTCCTCCTCTCCTTCAGCGGAAGAAAACCGTTACAGACTCTCTAAATACAGTTTATGACTCCAGTACAAAACCAAACCGTTGTGTACTCTGGCTCCTAACCGAGCTCGTTCAGTTTGACCAATAAAAACTGCATCCTGCACAATGTATCCCAGATGAACATTCAGTCAGCTTGACCTGGCATTAGGGTGAAAGTCTCAACAGATATTCAGTCAGCATGACCTGACATTATGGTGACATGTTGACCTACTAATGGTTGTTCTCTGTCTTGTCAGTACAGACAATGTTTCCTCATTATGACCTGGACAGATAGTTGAATGAATAGATCTTACTAATGATGGTTCTTTCACAAGAAGTGTCATGTCAGTACAACCAGTTGTATTACTTATCACAGTATTCTACATCCAGGTATGACCAACTGAATTCTAACATCAACTAACTTTAGTTACTGTGTCTTGTATGTCCATTCAATCTGTACTAGTATTGGTTACACCAATGGTTTTAATAAGGGGCTGGTTCAAGTCATGTCTAACCTGTCAATCTATGGACTGAGATTGGATCATCCTTTAGGCTAGAGGTTTTCAAACTTCTCCCCTGTGACTGTTTCATGTGCACACCTCATTCAACTTGTCAACTAATCATCAAGCTCTTGATTATTTCAAATCAGCAGTGTCACGCTAGGACAAAGTCTCCCCCTTGGGGTTCCCATGGCCGAGTCTGAAAAATGCTGTTTTATAGAGGGTCTTGTCCACTAAGCCTAGTCTGAGTCCAGTCTGAGCCCAGCCACAGTAACCACACTCTTAGAAGTGCTCTCTAGAACCTAAAAGGGTTCCTCTGCTGTCCCCATAGGAGAACCCTCTGAAGAACCCTTTTGGAACTTATTCCAGGTAGAACCCTTTTGGTTCCAGGTAGAACCCTTTTGGTTCCAGGTAGAACACTTTTAGTTCCAGGTAGAACCCTTTTACACAGAGTGTTCTACTTGGAACCCAAAATAGTTCAGTGGTGGGAAAAGTACTCAATTGTCATACTTTAGTAAAAGTAAAGATACTGTCACAGCAGCCGTTGCTTTGACTCCTCCTCCTGTCCAGCTCTGGTGTCCGGCGTCACCGACCTTCTAGCTGCTGCCGAACCTGCTGCTGGCAAACGCCCTTCGCTCATCATCCCCGGATATGTCTCGTCATCATTACACACTCCTGGTTCCAAGGTATATATACACTCCCTCCGTCATTTATCTTTGTCGTCATTGTAAATGTTGCTTGTTTTTCTGAGAGGAATTTCTCCTAGTAGTTCCTGAGTACATTGTTATTTTGCACTTTGGGTTTCATCCCGCTTTCATCTATGGTGCTTTAATAAACTCAGTAGTTCTAAACCTGTGACTGCCTCCTGCCTACTCCTCTCTAAACCTGTGACTGCCTCCTGCCTACTCCTCTCTAAACCTGTGACTGCCTCGTGCCTACTCCTCTCTAAACCTGCGACTGCCTCCTGCCTACTCCTCTCTAAACCTGCGACTGCCTCGTGCCTACTCCTCTCTAAACCTGTGACTGCCTCGTGCCTACTCCTCTCTAAACCTGCGACTGCCTCCTGCCTACTCCTCTCTAAACCTGCGACTGCCTCGTGCCTACTCCTCTCTAAACCTGCGACTGCGTCGTGCCTACTCCTCTCTAAACCTGTGACTGCCTCGTGCCTACTCCTCTCTAAACCTGCGACTGCCTCGTGCCTACTCCTCTCTAAACCTCGACTGCCTCGTGCCTACTCCTCTCTAAACCTGCGACTGCCTCGTGCCTACTCCTCTCTAAACCTGTGACTGCCTCGTGCCTACTACTCTCTAAACCTACGACTGCCTCGTGCCTACTCCTCTCTAAACGTGCGACTGCCTCGTGCCTAGCACTTTACACCGCTGAAAGAGGTCTACCTTGAACCAAATTGGGTTATCCTATGGGGACCAAATAGGGTTATCCTATGGGAACCAAATAGGGTTATCCTATGGGGGCCAAACAGGGTTATCCTATGGGGACCAAATAGGGTTATCCTATGGGGACCAAATAGGGTTATCCTATGGGGACCAAATAGGGTTATCCTATGGGGACCAAATAGGGTTATTCTATGGGGACCAAATAGGGTTATCCTATGGGGGCCAAATAGGGTTATCCTATGCGGTTATCCTATGGGGACCAAATAGGGTTATCCTATGGGGTTATCCTATGGGGGCCAAATGGGGTTATCCTATGGTGAGCAAATGGGGTTATCCCATGGGAAATAATAGGGTTATCCTATGGGGTTATCCTATGGGAACCAAATAGGGTTATCCTATGGGGACCCAATGGGGTTATCGTATGGGGACCAAATAGGGTTATCCTATGGGGACCAAATAGGGTTATCCTATGGGGACCAAATAGGGTTATCCTATGGGGACCAAATAGGGTTATCCTATGGGGACCAAATAGGGTTATCCTATGGGGACCAAATAGGGTTATCCTATGGGGACCAAATAGGGTTATCCTATGGGGTTATCCTACGGGGACCAAATAGGGTTATCCTATGGGAACCAAATAGGGTTATCTTATGGGGACCCAATAGGGTTATCATATGGGGACCAAATAGGGTTATCCTATGGGGACCAAATAGGGTTATCCTATGGGGACCAAATAGGGTTATCCTATGGGGACCAAATAGGGTTATCCTATGGGGTTATCCTACGGGGACCACATAGGGTTATCCTAGGGGAACCAAATGGGGTTATCCTATGGGGTTATCCTATGGGGACCAAATAGGGTTATCCTATGGGGACCAAATAGGGTTATCCTATGGGGACCAAATAGGGTTATCCTATGGGGACCAAAAAGGGTTATCCTATGGGGACCAAATAGGGTTATCCTATGGGGACCAAATAGGGTTATCCTATGGGGTTATCCTACGGGGACCACATAGAGTTATCCTATGGGAACCAAATAGGGTTATCCTATGGGGTTATCCTATGGGGACCAAATAGGGTTATCCTATGGGGGCCAAATAGGGTTATCCTATGGGGACCAAATAGGGTTATCCTATGGGGACCAAATAGGGTTATCCTATAGGGTTATCCTATGGGGACCAAATAGGGTTATCCTATGGGGTTATCTTATGGGGACCAAATGGGGTTATCCTATGGGGACCAAATGGGGTTATCCTATGGGGTTATCCTATGGGGACCAAATGGGGTTATCCTATGGTGGCCAAATGGGGTTATCCCATGGGAAATAATAGGGTTATCCTATGGGGTTATCCTATGGGAACCAAATAGGGTTATCCTATGGGGACCAAATAGGGTTATCATATGTGGTTATCCTATGGGGACCAAATAGGGTTATCCTATGGGGTTATCCTATAGGGAACAAATGGGGTTATCCTATGGGGACCAAATGGGGTTACCATATGGGGTTATCCTATGGGGACCAATGGGGTTATCCTATGGTGACCAAATGGGGTTATCCCATGGGAAATAATATGGTTATCCTATGGGGTTATCCTATGGGAACCAAATAGGGTTATCCTATGGGGACCAAATAGGGTTATCATATTCGGTTATCCTATGGGGACCAAATAGGGTTATCCTATGGGGTTATCCTATGGGGACCAAATGGGGTTATCCTATCTTATGGGGACCAAATGGGGTTATCCTATGGTGACCAAATGGGGTTACCCCATGGGAAATAATAGGGTTATCCTATGGGGTTATCCTATGGGAACCAAATAGGGTTATCCTATGGAGACCAAATAGGGTTATCATATGGGGACCAAATAGGGTTATCCTATGGGAACCAAATAGGGTTATCCTATGGGAACCAAATAGGGTTATCGTATGGGGACCAAATAGGGTTATCCTATGGGGACCAAATAGGGGTATCCTATGGGGACCAAATAGGGGTATCCTATGGGGTTATCCTATGGGGGCCAAATAGTGTTATCCTATGGGGACCAAATAGGGTTATCCTATGGGGTTATCCTATGGGGACCAAATAGTTTTATCCTATGGGGTTATCCTATGGGAACCAAATAGGGTTATCCTATGGGGACCAAATAGGGTTACCCTATGGGGACCAAATAGGGTTATCCTATGGGGACCAAATAGGGTTATCCTATGGGGACCAAATAGGGTTATCCTATGGGGACCAAATGGGGTTATCCTATGGGGACCAAATAGGGTTATCCTATGGGAACCAAATAGGGTTATCCTATGGGGGCCAAATAGGGTTATCCTATGGGGTTATCCTATGGGGACCAAATAAGGTTATCCTGTGGGGACCAAATAGGGTTATCCTATGGGGGCCAAATAGGGTTATCCTATGGGGACCAAATAGGGTTATCCTATGGGAACCAAATAGTGTTATCCTATGGGGTTATCCTATGGGAGCCAAATAGGGTTATCCTATGGGGACCAAACAGGGTTATCCTATGGGGTTACCCTATGGGGACCAAATAGGGTTATCCTATGGGGGCCAAATAGGGTTATCCTATGGGGTTATCCTATGGGAACCAAATAGGGTTATCCTATGGGGTTATCCTATGGGGACCAAATAGGGTTATCCTATGGGGTTATCCTATGGGGACCAAATAGGGTTATCCTATGGGAACCAAATAGGGTTATCCTATGGGGGTATCCTATGGGGACCAAATAGGGTTATCCTATGGGAACCAAATAGGGTTATCCTATGGGGTTACGCTATGGGAACCAAATAGGGTTATCCTATGGGGACCAAATAGGGTTATCCTATGGGGACCAAATAGGGTTATCCTACGGGGACCAAATAGGGTTATCCTACGGGGACCAAATAGGGTTATCCTACGGGGACCAAATAGGGTTATCCTATGGGGACCAAATAGGGTTATCCTATGGGGGCCAAATAGGGTTATCCTATGGGGTATCCTATCGGGACCAAACAGGGTTATCCTGTGGGGTTATCCTATGGGGACCAAATAGGGTTATCCTATGGGAACCAAATAGGGTTATCCTATGGGGACCAAATAGGGTTATCCTATGGGAACCAAATAGGGTTATCCTATGGGGGTATCCTATCGGGACCAAATAGGGTTATCCTATGGGGTTATCCTATGGGGACCAAATAGGGTTATCCTATGGGAACCTAATAGGGTTATCCTATGGGGACCAAATAGGGTTATCCTATGGGAACCAAATAGGGTTATCCTATGGGGGTATCCTATGGGGACCAAATAGGGTTATCCTATGGGAACCAAATAGGGTTATCCTATGGGGTTATCCTATGGGAACCAAATAGGGTTATCCTATGGGGACCAAATAGGGTTATCCTATGGGGACCAAATAGGGTTATCCTATGGGGACCAAATAGGGTTATCCTATGGGGACCAAATAGGGTTATCCTATGGGGACCAAATAGGGTTATCCTATGGGGACCAAATAGGGTTATCCTATGGGGACCAAATAGGGTTATTCTATGGGGACCAAATAGGGTTATCCTATGGGGGCCAAATAGGGTTATCCTATGCGGTTATCCTATGGGGACCAAATAGGGTTATCCTATGGGGTTATCCTATGGGGACCAAATGGGGTTATCCTATGGTGAGCAAATGGGGTTATCCCATGGGAAATAATAGGGTTATCCTATGGGGTTATCCTATGGGAACCAAATAGGGTTATCCTATGGGGACCCAATAGGGTTATCGTATGGGGACCAAATAGGGTTATCCTATGGGGACCAAATAGGGTTATCCTATGGGGACCAAATAGGGTTATCCTATGGGGACCAAATAGGGTTATCCTATGGGGTTATCCTATGGGGACCAAATAGGGTTATCCTATGGGGTTATCCTACGGGGACCAAATAGGGTTATCCTATGGGAACCAAATAGGGTTATCTTATGGGGACCCAATAGGGTTATCATATGGGGACCAAATAGGGTTATCCTATGGGGACCAAATAGGGTTATCCTATGGGGACCAAATAGGGTTATCCTATGGGGACCAAATAGGGTTATCCTATGGGGTTATCCTACGGGGACCACATAGGGTTATCCTATGGGAGCCAAATGGGGTTATCCTATGGGGTTATCCTATGGGGACCAAATAGGGTTATCCTATGGGGACCAAATAGGGTTATCCTATGGGGACCAAATAGGGTTATCCTATGGGGACCAAATAGGGTTATCCTATGGGGACCAAAAGGGTTATCCTATGGGGACCAAATAGGGTTATCCTGTGGGGACCAAATAGGGTTATCCTATGGGGTATCCTACGGGGACCACATAGGGTTATCCTATGGGAACCAAATAGGGTTATCCTATGGGGTTATCCTATGGGGACCAAATAGGGTTATCCTATGGGGGCCAAATAGGGTTATCCTATGGGGACCAAATAGGGTTATCCTATGGGGACCAAATAGGGTTATCCTATAGGGTTATCCTATGGGGACCAAATAGGGTTATCCTATGGGGTTATCTTATGGGGACCAAATGGGGTTATCCTATGGGGACCAAATGGGGTTATCCTATGGGGTTATCCTATGGGGACCAAATGGGGTTATCCTATGGTGGCCAAATGGGGTTATCCCATGGGAAATAATAGGGTTATCCTATGGGGTTATCCTATGGGAACCAAATAGGGTTATCCTATGGGGACCAAATAGGGTTATCATATGCGGTTATCCTATGGGGACCAAATAGGGTTATCCTATGGGGTTATCCTATGGGGACCAAATGGGGTTATCCTATGGGGACCAAATGGGGTTATCATATGGGGTTATCCTATGGGGACCAATGGGGTTATCCTATGGTGACCAAATGGGGTTATCCCACGGGAAATAATATGGTTATCCTATGGGTTATCCTATGGGAACCAAATAGGGTTATCCTATGGGGACCAAATAGGGTTATCATATGCGGTTATCCTATGGGGACCAAATAGGGTTATCCTATGGGGTTATCCCATGGGGACCAAATGGGGTTATCCTATGGGGTTATCTTATGGGGACCAAATGGGGTTATCCTATGGTGACCAAATGGGGTTATCCCATGGGAAATAATAGGGTTATCCTATGGGGTTATCCTATGGGAACCAAATAGGGTTATCGTATGGGGACCAAATAGGGTTATCCTATGGGGACCAAATAGGGGTATCCTATGGGGACCAAATAGGGTTATCCTATGGGGACCAAATAGGGTTATCCTATGGGGACCAAATAGGGTTATCCTATGGGGACCAAATAGGGTTATACTATGGGAACCAAATAGGGTTATCCTATGGGAACCAAATAGGGTTATCGTATGGGGACCAAATAGGGTTATCCTATGGGGACCAAATAGGGGTATCCTATGGGGACCAAATAGGGGTATCCTATGGGGTTATCCTATGGGGGCCAAATAGTGTTATCCTATGGGGACCAAATAGGGTTATCCTATGGGGTTATCCTATGGGGACCAAATAGTTTTATCCTATGGGGTTATCCTATGGGAACCAAATAGGGTTATCCTATGGGGACCAAATAGGGTTACCCTATGGGGACCAAATAGGGTTATCCTATGGGGACCAAATAGGGTTATCCTATGGGGACCAAATAGGGTTATCCTATGGGGACCAAATGGGGTTATCCTATGGGGACCAAATAGGGTTATCCTATGGGAACCAAATAGGGTTATCCTATGGGGGCCAAATAGGGTTATCCTATGGGGTTATCCTATGGGGACCAAATAAGGTTATCCTGTGGGGGCCAAATAGGGTTATCCTATGGGGGCCAAATAGGGTTATCCTATGGGGACCAAATAGGGTTATCCTATGGGAACCAAATAGTGTTATCCTATGGGGTTATCCTATGGGAGCCAAATAGGGTTATCCTATGGGGACCAAACAGGGTTATCCTATGGGGTTACCCTATGGGGACCAAATAGGGTTATCCTATGGGGGCCAAATATGGTTATCCTATGGGGTTATCCTATGGGAACCAAATAGGGTTATCCTATGGGGTTATCCTATGGGGACCAAATAGGGTTATCCTATGGGGTTATCCTATGGGGACCAAATAGGGTTATCCTATGGGAACCAAATAGGGTTATCCTATGGGGTATCCTATGGGGACCAAATAGGGTTATCCTATGGGAACCAAATAGGGTTATCCTATGGGGTTACGCTATGGGAACCAAATAGGGTTATCCTATGGGGGCCAAATAGGGTTATCCTATGGGGACCAAATAGGGTTATCCTACGGGGACCAAATAGGGTTATCCTACGGGGGCCAAATAGGGTTATCCTACGGGGACCAAATAGGGTTATCCTATGGGGACCAAATAGGGTTATCCTATGGGGGCCAAATAGGGTTATCCTATGGGGGTATCCTATCGGGACCAAACAGGGTTATCCTGTGGGGTTATCCTATGGGGACCAAATAGGGTTATCCTATGGGAACCAAATAGGGTTATCCTATGGGGACCAAATAGGGTTATCCTATGGGAACCAAATAGGGTTATCCTATGGGGTATCCTATCGGGACCAAATAGGGTTATCCTATGGGGTTATCCTATGGGGACCAAATAGGGTTATCCTATGGGAACCTAATAGGGTTATCCTATGGGGACCAAATAGGGTTATCCTATGGGAACCAAATAGGGTTATCCTATGGGGGTATCCTATGGGGACCAAATAGGGTTATCCTATGGGAACCAAATAGGGTTATCCTATGGGGTTATCCTATGGGAACCAAATAGGGTTATCCTATGGGGACCAAATAGGGTTATCCTATGGGGACCAAATAGGGTTATCCTATGGGGACCAAATAGGGTTATCCTATGGGGACCAAATAGGGTTATCCTATGGGAACCAAATAGGGTTATCCTATGGGAACCAAATAGGGCTATCGTATGGGGACCAAATAGGGTTATCCTATGGGGGTATCCTATCGGGACCAAATAGGGTTATCCTATGGGGTTATCCTATGGGGACCAAATAGGGTTATCCTATGGGGTTATCCTATGGGGACCAAATAGTTTTATCCTATGGGGTTATCCTATGGGAACCAAATAGGGTTATCCTATGGGGACCAAATAGGGTTACCCTATGGGGACCAAATAGGGTTACCCTATGGGGACCAAATAGGGTTATCCTATGGGGTTATCCTACGGGGACCACATAGGGTTATCCTATGGGAACCAAATAGGGTTATCCTATGGGGTTATCCTATGGGGACCAAATAGGGTTATCCTATGGGGACCAAATAGGGTTATCTATGGGGACCAAATAGGGTTATCCTATGGGGACCAAATAGGGTTATCCTATAGGGTTATCCTATGGGGGCCAAATAGGGTTATCCTATGGGGTTATCCTATGGTGACCAAATGGGGTTATCCCATGGGAAATAATAGGGTTATCCTATGGGGTTATCCTATGGGAACCAAATAGGGTTATCCTATGGGGACCAAATAGGGTTATCATATGCGGTTATCCTATGGGGACCAAATAGGGTTATCCTATGGGGTTATCCTATGGGGACCAAATGGGGTTATCCTATGGGGACCAAATGGGGTTATCATATGGGGTTATCCTATGGGGACCAATGGGGTTATCCTATGGTGACCAAATGGGGTTATCCCACGGGAAATAATATGGTTATCCTATGGGTTATCCTATGGGAACCAAATAGGGTTATCCTATGGGGACCAAATAGGGTTATCATATGCGGTTATCCTATGGGGACCAAATAGGGTTATCCTATGGGGTTATCCTATGGGGACCAAATGGGGTTATCCTATGGGGTTATCTTATGGGGGCCAATGGGGTTATCCTATGGGGTTATCCTATGGGGACCAAATGGGGTTATCCTATGGTGACCAAATGGGGTTATCCCATGGGAAATAATAGGGTTATCCTATGGGGTTATCCTATGGGAACCAAATAGGGTTTCCTATGGGGACCAAATAGGGTTATCATATGGGGACCAAATAGGGTTATCCTATGGGGACCAAATAGGGTTATCCTATGGGGACCAAATAGGGTTATCCTATGGGAACCAAATAGGGTTATCGTATGGGGACCAAATAGGGTTATCCTATGGGGACCAAATAGGGGTATCCCATGGGGACCAAATAGGGGTATCCTATGGGGTTATCCTATGGGGACCAAATAGTGTTATCCTATGGGAACCAAATAGGGTTATCCTATGGGGACCAAATAGGGTTATCCTATGGGGACCAAATAGGGGTATCCTATGGGGACCAAATAGGGGTATCCTATGGGGTTATCCTATGGGAACCAAATAGGGTTATCCTATGGGGACCAAATAGGGTTACCCTATGGGGACCAAATAGGGTTATCCTATGGGGACCAAATAGGGTTATCCTATGGGGACCAAATAGGGTTATCCTATGGGGACCAAATAGGGTTATCCTATGGGGACCAAATAGGGTTATCCTATGGGGACCAAATAGGGTTATCCTATGGGGACCAAATAGGGTTATCCTATGGGAACCAAATAGGGTTATCCTATGGGGGCCAAATAGGGTTATCCTATGGGGTTATCCTATGGGGACCAAATAAGGTTATCCTGTGGGGACCAAATAGGGTTATCCTATGGGGGCCAAATAGGGTTATCCTATGGGGACCAAATAGGGTTATCCTATGGGAACCAAATAGTGTTATCCTATGGGAGCCAAATAGGGTTATCCTATGGGGACCAAACAGGGTTATCCTATGGGGTTACCCTATGGGGACCAAATAGGGTTATCCTATGGGGGCCAAATAGGGTTATCCTATGGGGTTATCCTATGGGAACCAAATAGGGTTATCCTATGGGGTTATCCTATGGGGACCAAATAGGGTTATCCTATGGGGTTATCCTATGGGGACCAAATAGGGTTATCCTATGGGAACCAAATAGGGTTATCCTATGGGGTTACGCTATGGGAACCAAATAGGGTTATCCTATGGGGACCAAATAGGGTTATCCTATGGGGACAAAATAGGGTTATCCTACGGGGACCAAATAGGGTTATCCTACGGGGACCAAATAGGGTTATCCTATGGGGACCAAATAGGGTTATCCTATGGGGACCAAATAGGGTTATCCTATGGGGGTATCCTATCGGGACCAAATAGGGTTATCCTGTGGGGTTATCCTATGGGGACCAAATAGGGTTATCCTATGGGAACCAAATAGGGTTATCCTATGGGGACCAAATAGGGTTATCCTATGGGAACCAAATAGGGTTATCCTATGGGGGTATCCTATCGGGACCAAATAGGGTTATCCCATGGGGTTATCCTATGGGGACCAAATAGGGTTATCCTATGGGAACCAAATAGGGTTATCCTATGGGAACCAAATAGGGTTATCCTATGGGAACCAAATAGGGTTATCCTATGGGAACCAAATAGGGTTATCCTATGGGAACCAAATAGGGTTATCCTATGGGAACCAAATAGGGTTATCCTATGGGGGTATCCTATGGGGAGCAAATAGGGTTATCCTATGGGGACCAAATAGGGTTATCCTATGGGGACCAAATAGGGTTATCCTATGGGGACCAAATAGGGTTATCCTATGGGAACCAAATAGGGTTATCCTATGGGAACCAAATAGGGTTATCTTATGGGGCTATCCTATGGGGTTATCCTATGGGAACCAAATAGGGTTATCCTATGGGAACCAAATAGGGTTATCGTATGGGGACCAAATAGGGTTATCCTATGGGGACCAAATAGGGTTATCGTATGGGGACCAAATAGGGTTATCCTATGGGGACCAAATAGGGGTATCCTATGGGGACCAAATAGGGTTATCCTATGGGGTTATCCTATGGGGACCAAATAGTTTTATCCTATGGGGTTATCCTATGGGAACCAAATAGGGTTATCCTATGGGGACCAAATAGGGTTACCCTATGGGGACCAAATAGGGTTATCCTATGGGGACCAAATAGGGTTATCCTATGGGGACCAAATAGGGTTATCCTATGGGGACCAAATAGGGTTATCCTATGGGGACCAAATAGGGTTATCCTATGGGGACCAAATAGGGTTATCCTATGGGGACCAAATAGGGTTATCCTATGGGAACCAAATAGGGTTATCCTATGGGGGCCAAATAGGGTTATCCTATGGGGTTATCCTATGGGGACCAAATAAGGTTATCCTGTGGGGACCAAATAGGGTTACCCTATGGGGGCCAAATAGGGTTATCCTATGGGGACCAAATAGGGTTATCCTATGGGAGCCAAATAGTGTTATCCTATGGGGTTATCCTATGGGAACCAAATAGGGTTATCCTATGGGGACCAAATAGGGTTATCCTATGGGGGCCAAATAGGGTTATCCTATGGGGTTACCCTATGGGAACCAAATAGGGTTATCCTATGGGGTTATCCTATGGGGACCAAATAGGGTTATCCTATGGGGTTATCCTATGGGGACCAAATAGGGTTATCCTATGGGAACCAAATAGGGTTATCCTATGGGGGTATCCTATGGGGACCAAATAGGGTTATCCTATGGGAACCAAATAGGGTTATCCTATGGGGTTACGCTATGGGAACCAAATAGGGTTATCCTATGGGGACCAAATAGGGTTATCCTATGGGGACCAAATAGGGTTATCCTATGGGGACAAAATAGGGTTATCCTGCGGGGACCAAATAGGGTTATCCTACGGGGACCAAATAGGGCTATCCTATGGGGACCAAATAGGGTTATCCTATGGGGACCAAATAGGGTTATCCTATGGGGTATCCTATCGGGACCAAATAGAGTTATCCTGTGGGGTTATCCTATGGGGACCAAATAGGGTTATCCTATGGGAACCAAATAGGGTTATCCTATGGGGACCAAATAGGGTTATCCTATGGGAACCAAATAGGGTTATCCTATGGGGGTATCCCATCAGGACCAAATATGGTTATCCTATGGGGTTACCCTATGGGGACCAAATAGGGTTATCCTATGGGAACTAAATAGGGTTATCCTATGGGGACCAAATAGGGTTATCCTATGGGAACCAAATAGGGTTATCCTATGGGGGTATCCCATGGGGACCAAATAGGGTTATCCTATGGGAACCAAATAGGGTTACCCTATGGGGTTATCCTATGGGAACCAAATAGGGTTATCCTATGGGGACCAAATAGGGTTATCCTATGGGGACCAAATAGGGTTACCCTATGGGGACCAAATAGGGTTACCCTATGGGGACCAAATAGGGTTATCCTATGGGGACCAAATAGGGTTATCCTATGGGGACCAAATAGGGTTATCCTATGGGGTTATCCTATGGGAACCAAATAGGGTTATCCTATGGGGACCAAATAGGGTTATCCTATGGGGACCAAATAGGGTTACCCTATGGGAACCAAATAGGGTTATCCTACGGGGACCAAATAGGGTTATCCTACGGGGACCAAATAGGGTTATCCTACGGGGAACAAATAGGGTTATCCTATGGGGACCAAATAGGGTTATCCTATGGGGGCATCCTATCGGGACCAAATAGGGTTATCCTATGGGGTTATCCTATGGGGACCAAATAGGGTTATCCTATGGGAACCAAATAGGGTTATCCTATGGGAACCAAATAGGGTTATCCTATGGGGGTATCCTATGGGAACCAAATAGGGTTATCCTATGGGGGTATCCTATGGGGACCAAATAGGGTTATCCTATGGGGGTATCCTATGGGGACCAAATAGGGTTATCCTATGGGAACCAAATGGGGTTATCCTATGGGGTTATCCTATGGGAACCAAATAGGGTTATCCTATGGGGGTATCCTATGGGGACCAAATAGGGTTATCCTATGGGAACCAAATAGGGTTATCCTATGGGGTTATCCTACGGGGACCAAATAGGGTTATCCTATGGGGACCAAATAGGGTTATCCTATGGGGGTATCCTATCGGGACCAAATAGGGTTATCCTATGGGGTTATCCTATGGGGACCAAATAGGGTTATCCTACAGGGACCAAATAGGGTTATCCTATGGGGACCAAATAGGGTTATCCTATGGGGGTATCATATCGGGACCAAATAGGGTTATCCCATGGGGTTATCCTATGGGGACCAAATAGGGTTATCCTATGGGAACCAAATAGGGTTATCCTATGGGAACCAAATAGGGTTATCCTATGGGAACCAAATAGGGTTATCCTATGGGGGTATCCTATGGGGACCAAATAGGGTTATCCTATGGGAACCAAATAGGGTTATCCTATGGGGTTATCCTATGGGAACCAAATAGGGTTATCCTATGGGGGCCAAATAGGGTTATCCTATGGGGACCAAATAGGATTATCCTATGGGGACCAAATAGGGTTATCCTATGGGGACCAAATAGGGTTATCCTATGGGGACCAAATAGGGTTATCCTATGGGGACCAAATAGGGTTATCCTACGGGGACCAAATAGGGTTATCCTACGGGGACCAACTAGGGTTATCCTACGGGGACCAAATAGGGTTATCCTATGGGGACCAAATAGGGTTATCCTATGGGGACCAAATAGGGTTATCCTATGGGCACAGCTGCAGAACCCCTTTGTAAATCTATTGTCCTGAGGGAGCATGATGTATATTCATCATGAGGCACCATGAAGAATGACCAGACTGACTGCCTGTATAAGACACATGAAGAAAATCAGTAAACTCCTCCCCTTCTCTTCTTCTCCTTTCCTTTCCTCTCCTCTCACAGCCTTTCATCATTCCATCTGGGTGTGGAACAGTGTGATTTAAACACTTCCTATGTTATTTATGTGTTATTTATTTATTCAAAGGGAGAAATAGATATGTTTTCCTTTCTCCTGTCCTCTCTTCTCTCTCCTCTTCTCTCCTCCTCTCTCCTCCTCTCTCTCCTCCTCTCTCTCCTCTCCTCTTCTCTCTCCTTCTCCCTCTCCTCCTCTCTCTCCTCTCCTCCTCTCTCTCCTCACTCTACTTCTCTCTCTCCTCCTCTCTCCTCCTCTCCTTCTCTATCCCCTCCTCTCTCCTCTCTCTCCTCTCCTACTCTCTCTTCTACTTCTCTCTCTCCTCCTCTCTCCTCCTCTCCTTCTCTCTCCCCTCCTCTCTCTCCTCTCTCTCCTCTCCTACTCTCTCTTCTTCTTCTCACTCTCTCAGCTGGCAAATGGAACAATGGAACATGGAGACACATCAGAGAATCTGATGTCACAGAGGGCCTGGTTGAGATGGATAGCATGGCTCAGGGAAGGTTGGAAATAAATCAGATGAGTTTCCTACCCTTAACCCTACTGTAACCCTATCTGTACACCTACCCTAAACCTAACTCTTATGAACTAAAGTGCTTTGCCTGAGCACTTGGTTATCATTATATACTACATTTCAGGCCCAGTCAGGTTTTTGTGTATAAAAACTGGTTTAATCCAACAGAATATGACTCGTTGCCCTCAGGAGAGCCTCAAATAACTCATCCCATAGGATATGGGCCATGAGGTGTGATCGGGATTCTGGGAAAAGTGTTGTGTGGTGTGGTGTGGTGTGGTGTCGTGGTGTGGTGTGCTGTCGTGGTGTGGTGTGGTGTGGTGGTGTGGTGTGGTGGTGTGGTGTGCTGTTGTGTGGTGTCGTGGTGTGCTGTTGTGTGGTGTCGTGGTGTGGTGTGCTGTGTGTGGTGTCGTGGTGTGGTGTGCTGTCGTTGTGTGGTGTGCTGTCGTGGTGTGGTGTCGTGGTGTGGTGTCGTGGTGTGGTGTGGTGTGCTGTTGTGTGGTGTCGTGGTGTGCTGTTGTGTGGTGTCGTGGTGTGGTGTCGTGGTGTGGTGTCGTGGTGTGGTGTCGTGGTGTGGTGTCGTGGTGTGGTGTCGTGGTGTGGTGTCGTGGTGTGGTGTGCTGTCGTTGTGTGTGTGCTGTCGTGGTGTGGTGGTGTGGTGTGGTGTGGTGTGGTGTGGTGTGGTGTCGTGTCTGAGGAAGGGAGGAAGTTCCAGTCAGAACCAGTCTCTCAAGTCTGGCCTAATAACTAGACTGAAGCCTCAGCAAGAGCTGGGTGAGAAGAAATCTCTTCGCGCGTTGAAGACGTCAAAACAAACAAATCAAATAGCTCCTTACTTATGGAACCATCAAATCAAATTTTATTGGTCACATACACATGGTTTGCAGATGTTAATGCGAGTGTAGCCAAATGCTTGTGCTTCTAGTTCCGACAATGCAGCTTTAACCAACGAGTAATCTAACCTAACAATTTCACAACAGCTACCTTATACACACAAGTGTAAAGGGATAAAGAATATGTACATAAGGATATATGAATGAGTGATGGTACAGAGCAGCATAGGGAAGATGCAGTAGATGGTATCGAGTACAGTATATACATATGAGATGAATAATGTAGGGCATATAAACAAAGTGGCATAGTTTAAAGTGGCTAGTGATACATGTATTACATATGAACCATGGCAGCAATGCACCGCTCTGCTCGCTGTCCTCGACCTCTGGGCAAGGACACTCTCTACAATCTAAGGATGCCTAAATGGGCACACTATTTCCAATAGGGCTCTGGTCTAAAGTAGTGCTCTATATAGGGAATAGGGTGCCATAGGGCTCTGGTCTAAAGTAGTGCACTATATAGGGAATAGGGTGCCATTTGGGATGTACTTCCAGCTATGAAGACAGTGAATGTTATCAAAATCAAGTTGATAACAAGTTATTTTGAAAGACAGACAGACAGACAGACAGACAGACAGACAGACAGACAGACAGACAGACAGACAGACAGACAGACAGACAGACAGACAGACAGACAGACAGACAGACAGACAGACAGACAGACAGACAGACAGACAGACAGACAGACAGACAGACAGACAGACAGACAGACAGGTAAACTATAGATAGACATGGAAACTGCCGCCAGGGACAGACAGACAGACAGACAGACAGGTAAACTATAGATAGACATGGAAACTGGAGCCAGGGACAGACAGACAGACAGACAGACAGACAGACAGACAGACAGACAGACAGACAGACAGACAGACAGACAGACAGACAGACAGACAGACAGACAGACAGACAGACAGGTATGACCTCTCTAAAACCACAGTCCTGACCTACCTACTGTACTGGAGTCCTGACCTACCTACTATACTGGAGTCCTGACCCACCCACCTACTGCACTGGAGTCCTGGTCTACCTACTGCACTGGAGTCCTGGTCTACCTACTGTACTGGAGTCCTGGTCTACCTACTGTACTGGAGTCCTGACCTACCTACTGTACTGGAGTCCTGGTCTACCTACTGTACTGGAGTCCTGACCTACCTACTGTACCTACTGTACTGGAGTCCTGGTCTACCTACTGTACTGGAGTCCTGACCTACCTACTGTACCTACTGTACTGGAGTCCTGACCTACCTACTGTACCTACTGTACTGGAGTCCTGGTCTACCTACTGCACTGGAGTCCTGACCTACCTACTGTAGTGGATTCCTGACCTACCTACTGCACTGGAGTCCTGACCTACCTACTGTATCGGATTCCTGACCTACCTACTGTGCTGGAGTCCTGACCTACCTACTGTACTGGAGTCCTGACCTACCTACTGTACTGGATTCCTGACCTACCTACTGTACTGGAGTCCTGACCTACCTACTGTACTGGATTCCTGACCTACCTACTGTACTGGATTCCTGACCTACCTACTGTACTGGATTCCTGACCTACCTACTGTACTGGAGTCCTGATCTACCTACTGTACTGGAGTCCTGACCTACCTACTGTACTGGATTCCTGACCTACCTACTGTACTGGATTCCTGACCTACCTACTGTACTGGAGTCCTGATCTACCTACTGTACTGGATTCCTGACCTACCTACTGTACTGGAGTCCTGACCTACCTACTGTACTGGATTCCTGACCTACCTACTGTACTGGATTCCTGACCTACCTACTGTACTGGATTCCTGACCTACCTACTGTACTGGATTCCTGACCTACCTACTGTACTGGATTCCTGACCTATCTACATTAAATTCTCATCATTAGTCATGTTCCTCTTAGAAAGTGAAATAGAGCCTTAGACACCACTTCCTCCCCCCCACCACCACAAAACCCAAACCCCAACCACGTCCAGCCTCTCTAACCCTTTTCACTCAATCTCTCCCTACCTACGTCATACAGTTAACACGATATCAACACGTGGACCAGCAGAGTATGTGAGCGGAGCTGGAAGGGAGCGAGGGGTGAAGCCCGGCCCAGTTTGTCTTCTCAGCCAGTCTTCTCAGCCAGTCTTCTCAGCCAGTCTTCTCAGCCAGCTCCAATATCTCTCCAGTGCCGCTCCAGTCAGCTGCTCAGGGCATGCCCGGCCCAGCATGCATTAGCAGTCTACTTGTGTAAAGCTATAGTCCCTTGCTTTAGCTACTGTCATCTAGTATGCTACATATAGAAACTGACGAAACAGGTGAATAATCAAGGTGACGTTCATTCTTACCAAGAGTAAGAGAGGAAGTGTGGTGTCCACAACTAAAGGATCTGAAATGACAGGTATCCTGAAAGCATTAACCTTTATTTAACTAGGGCAAGTCAGTTAAGAACAAATTCTTATTTACAATGACGAGCTGCCGGGAAACAGTGGGGTTAACTGCCTTGTTCAGGGGCAGAACAACAGATGTTTACCTTGTCAGCTCAGGGGATTCGATGTTGCAACCTTTCGGTTACTAGTCCAACGCTCTAGGTAGCCTAGCGTACACCAAAGCATGATGGTGTACTTACTACTTGCACATGCCAACAGAAAGAGGTGAGTAAGCAAGCTACGTGTGTCAATGTACAAAAGTATTTTTAAACTAAAAATCAGAACTCTTAAAAGTTTTGTTAATTTTCATTCTACTATCTATACAATAAGTCAACATTAATTTTGAAACGATAAGACTGCCATATTTCCTCTTTCAGGCAGGCTACGTTGAAGAATCTCAAATATAAAATATATTTATAGATTTGTTTATTAACACTTTTTTGGTTACTACATGACTCCATACGTGTCATTTCATAATGTTGATGTCTTCACTATTATTCTACAATGTAGAAAATCATTTAAAAAAAAATAATAATCAAATAAAGACAATACGATGGAATGGTGTTGGTTAACTTTAGACGGGTTCTGTTATTTTCCAGGTCTCTCAGAGTTTAAAAAAAGTAAACCTTTATTTAACTCCGCAAGTCAGTTAAGAACAAATTCTTATTTTCAATGACAGCCTAGGAACAGTGGGTTAACTGCCTTGTTCAGGGGCAGAACAACAGCTTGTCAGCTCGGGGGTTTGAACTTGCAACCTTTCGGTTACTAGTCCAACGCTCTAACCACTAGGCTACCCTGCCGCCGTCTCTCAGAGGTAATTCATACAGGGTAGAGATACAGTGGGTTTTTTTTTAGATGGAGTATTACTGTAGTTCAAATCTGATAATGTGTGTTCTTTAACTCAGGGATGTGGTCAGCATGAGTTCAGAATTGATTTAAAAGTTTTTGCAGACACCACAGACAGTCCACACACACACACACACACACACACAACACACACAAACAACACACACAACACACACAAACAACACACACACAACACACACACACAGCTATTGTTCTTTTGTTGCAGTGAGTTCAGATATAGTTCAGGGTCTGCATTGAATCAGTTCGATACTAGAAGTCTATTAGGATACTTGGTCCCCATTGACCCCAGTTAAACACTAGACGTCTATTAGGCTACTTGGTCCCCATTGACCTCAGTTATGAATTGTCTCTTAAGCATAAAAAGTACCTGCAGCTGCACTCGAGCGAAAGAGTGGTTGCGTGAATAACACAGGAAAACATCAAGACACACGCTAAGTCTCTGATGGATGGTTTCACTCTCACACATTTGACTTCAATCATGTACGCTACGTAGGCTCGTTAGCCTAAAACTGAGTGTCTGTTAATCAATGTTTTTTCAGATTAAAAACATCTGGCCTGCGCAGCTGTTTTGTAATGATCGGAGTGTAACCCTTATCACAACCCAAAGCTCTGTATTAAACTAAGCAGATAGCAGTTGTTGTTATTTTTAAGACAAAACACATAAATAATGGAAAGCTGAAGTCACAAAGTTTATGCCAGTGTGATTAATGGGCAGTAGTCACACACTAATGAGGTGCTAATGATGTCTCGTTAGAATATGTCAAAATAGTGACATAACAACTGTCGTTATAAGTGACCTTAGCTGACATATTACTTAGAGTATATACTGGACTTTGTGAGACACTAACAATGATGTGATTCGCTGATCTCTCTACACTAAAGCGATGATTCGCTGATCTCTCTACACTAAAGCGATGATTCGCTGATCTCTCTACACTAACAATGACGTGATTCGCTGATCTCTCTACACTAACAATGACGTGATTCGCTGATCTCTCTACACTAAAGCGATGATTCGCTGATCTCTCTACACTAACAATGACGTGATTCTCTGATCTCTCTACACTAAAGCGATGATTCACTGATCTCTCTACACTAACAATGACGTGATTCGCTGATCTCCCTACACTAAAGCGATGATTCGCTGATCTCTCTACACTAAAGCGATGATTCGCTGATCTCTCTACACTAAAGCGATGATTCGCTGATCTCTGTACTGTAATGGGGTGACATCCATCCAGACAGACACTTCATCCATCCAGACAGAGACTTCATCCATCCAGACAGACACTTCATCCATCCAGACAGACACTTCATCCATCCAGACAGAGACTTCATCCATCCAGACAGACACTTCATCCAGCCAGACAGACACTTCATCCAGCCAGACAGACACAACATCCATCCAGACAGACACTTCATCCAGCCAGACAGACACAACATCCAGCCAGACAGACACAACATCCAGACAGACACAACATCCGTCCAGACAGACACAACATCCATCCAGACAGACACTTCATCCAGACAGACGCAACATCCAGAGAGACACAACATCCAGCCAGACAGACACAACATCCATCCACACAGACACAACATCCAGACAGACACTTCATCCATCCAGACAGACACAACATCCAGACAGACACTTCATCCAGACAGACACAACATCCAGACAGACACAACATCCATCCAGACAGACACAACATCCATCCAGACAGACACTTCATCCATCCAGACAGACATAAAATCCATCCAGACAGAGACTTCATCCATCCAGACAGAACAACATCCATCCAGACAGACACTTCATCCATCCAGACAGACTCAACATCCATCCAGACAGAGACTTCATCCATCCAGACAGACAAAACATCCATCCAGACAGAGTCTTCATCCATCCAGACAGACACGTCATCCGTCCAGACAGACACAACATCCATCCAGACAGACACTTCATCCATCCAGACAGAGACTTCATCCATCCAGACAGACGCAACATCCATCCAGACAGACACTTCATCCATCCAGACAGACACAACATCCATCCACACAGACACAACATCCAGACAGACACTTCATCCATCCAGACAGACACAACATCCAGACAGACACTTCATCCAGACAGACACAACATCCAGACAGACACAACATCCAGACAGACACTTCATCCATCCAGACAGACACAACATCCATCCAGACAGACACAACATCCATCCATACAGACACTTCATCCATCCAGACAGACATAAAATCCATCCAGACAGAGACTTCATCCATCCAGACAGACACGTCATCCGTCCAGACAGACACGTCATCCATCCAGACAGACACTTCATCCATCCAGACAGAAACTTCATCCATCCAGACAGACACAACATCCATCCAGACAGACACTTCATCCATCCAGACAGAGACTTCATCCATCCAGACAGACACATCCATCCAGACAGACACAACATCCATCCAGACAGAGACATCATCCATCCAGACAGACAAAACATCCATCCAGACAGAGACTTCATCCATCCAGACAGACACGTCATCCATCCAGACAGACACAACATCCATCCAGACAGAGACATCATCCATCCAGACAGACTCAACATCCATCCAGACAGAGACTTCATCCATCCAGACAGACACAACATCCATCCAGACAGAGACTTCATCCGTCCAGACAGACACTTCATCCATCCAGACAGACACGTCATCCATCCAGACAGAAATATTCTTGCCAATACTGCTACCATGGCCAGCTTTTCATATTCAGCTTCCTCAGTCATTCAACACCAGTTTATCAGGGGTTTTTTCGTTCACAGTTTGTGTTAAAGGTGCTTATGATTTTGAAGTTGTTCCTATATTTTTTGTAGTAGCTGAGAATCTCAGTCAACCTACCTGGTAAAATAAGGTTTGATAAATAACTAAATGGATTGTCAACATAGTTTACACACATCATGATAACATGTCCTATTATATTCAAGGGGATTGACCTAGATAAGACACATTTGAATACATTTGTCAATCATCAAAGCATTCTTTCATCAAGTTGTTTCATCGTTATAATTTATTGATTGATCACTTAGTTCATGTAAATGTTGTCTCCTGTCTCCTCTCTTGCCTCCTCTCCTGTCTCCTCTCCTCTCTTCTCTCCTGTCTCCTCTCATGTCTCCTCTCCTGTCTCCTCTCCTGTACTGTCTCCTCTCTTGTCTCCTCGCCAGTCTCCTCTACTCTCTTCTCTCCTGTCTCCTCTCATGTCTCCTCTCCTGTCCTGTCTCCTCTCTTGTCTCCTCTCTTGTCTCTTCTCCTGTCTCCTCTCCTGTCTCCTCTCCTGTCTCCTCTCCTCTCCTGTCTCCTCTCATGTCTCCTCTCCTGTCTCCTCTCCTGTCTCCTCTCCTCTCCTGTCTCCTCTCATGTCTCCTCTCCTGTCTCATCTCCTGTCTCCTCTCCTCACCTGTCTCCTCTCCTGTCTTCTCTCCTGTCTCCTCTCATGTCTCCTCTCCTGTCCTCTCCTGTCTCCTCTTCTCTCCTGTCTCCTCTCCTCTCCTGTCTCCTGTCCTGTCTCCTCTCATGTCTCCTCTCTTGTCTCCTCGCCTGTCTCCTCTCCTCTCTTCTCTCCTGTCTCCTCTCCTGTCTCCTCTCCTGTCCTGTCTCCTGTCCTGTCTCCTCTCCTGTCTCCTCTCCTGTCTACTCTCCTGTCTCCTCTCCTGTCTCCTCTCTTGTCAGCGGTTGTAATGATAGGACAATGACATTTCATGAGGCCTGCCAGATTCAGCCAACACTGTGTGTGTGTGTGTGTGTGTGTGTGTGTGTGTGTGTGTGTGCGTGTGCGCGCGTGTGTGTGTGTGTGCGTGTGTGCGCGCATGTGTGTGTGTGTGTGTGCGCGTGTGTGTGTGCGTGTGCGTGTGTGTGTGTGCGCACGTGTGTGTGTGTGTGTGCTGTACGTGTGTGTGTTTGTATAAATAGCCATTTGCAGGTATGCATGTTTGTATAAATAGCCATTCCAGGTGACTGTGGACTGTGTGACTGAAAATGCACATACATTTCAACATGGCCAGTCTCATGTTCCTCTACTTCCTCTAATAGACATGACAGGCACAGAATAAGAAAGTGCGGATTCATTCATTTATTGCACACACACACACACACACACACACACACACACACACACACACACACACACACACACACACACACACACACACACACACACACACCACACACACACACACACATTATAGTACTTACAAACAGTATTTTCAATGTTTCCTCCAATATTTTCTGGTGCTCAAGGGCGCCACGCTGCCCATCATTACGCACATCAGCCCTTCAAAGGACTCACCTGGACTCCTTCACTTTGTTGATTGTCCCATCTATATCTGTCTGTTCCTCAGTTTGCTTCATTAAAGGGAGCCGTGTCCCTCCCGGCCATGCCTGCTATCACACACACACACACACACACACACACACACACACACACACACCCATCTATATCTGTCTGTTCCTCAATTTGATCCCCGTGTCAGAATTCATGTTGCTGTTGGTGTTTTCTTTTCTGTTTCATTACAGGTTCACTCCCTGTACTTGCTTCTTGTCTCCCAGCGTCTGGGCTCACAGAATGCTGACACCAATATTGGAAGCATCAGGGTGTTTTTCTTTTCTGTTTTTGTTAGTGACGTCCGGGTGCTACTGCCGAAGGAACCAGGGGTGCCTCAGCTTCCACGCCTTAGCTGGCTCGAGAGGTTTCCTTGATTCGTTTGGTTCGGCTGGCTCCCACCCCACGTCATGCCTCAGCCGGCCCATCAGGCTTGTCCGTGTGTCCGTGTGTCAGCATTAATGTCAACATGTTTCCCCTGTCCAGGCGATGTTTGTGTTTTGTGAACATGAGTGTGAACCGAGTGAACATGTATGTTGATGAATCAGATAGCATGATCTAGATAACATGTTCCAGAGGCCTTTCGAATATTGATCTGTTTAAAGGTCTTACTCACATCGGCTGCGGAGAGCGTGATCACACAGTTGTCCAGAACAGCTGAATCTCTCATTTATGTTTCAGTGTTACTTGCCTGGAAGCGAGCGTAGAAGTTATTTATTTCGTCTGGTAGGCTCAGTGACTGATGTGGTGTACTCCTCAATGCCATCGGCGGAATCCCAGAGCATATTCCAGTCTGTGCTGCAAAACAGTCCTGTAGTTTAGCATCTGCCTCGTATGACCACTTTTTTTATTGACCGAGTCACTGGTGCTTCCTGCTTTAATTTTAGCTTGTAAGCAGGAATCAGGAGGATATATTTAGGGTCAGATTTGCCAAATGGAAGGAAAGGGAGAGTTTTGTATGTGTCTCTGTGTGTGGAGTAAAGGTGGTCCAGAGTTGTTTTCTCTCTGGTTACACATTTAACATGCTGATAGAAATTTGGTAAAACGGATTTAAGTTTCCCTGCTTTAAAGTCTCGGCCACTAGGAGCGCCGCCTCTGGATGAGCGTTTTCCTGTTTGCTTATTTCCTTATACAGCTGGCTGAGTGCGGTCTTAGTGCCAGCATCTGTCTGTGGTGGTATGTAGACAGCTACGAAAAATACAGATGAAAACTCTCTTGGTAAATAGTGTGGTCTACAGCTTATCATGAGATACTCTACCTCAGGCGAGGAAATCCTTGACACTTCCTTAGATATCGGTGCACCATCTATTGTTAACTATGCGTAGACCACCATCCCGTGTCTTACCAGAGGCTGCTGTTCTGTTCTGCTGATAGAGTGTATAACCCGCCAGCTGTATGTTCGTAATGTTGTCGTTCAGTCATGACTCTGTCATACCGACCAACAGTAAAGTAGGCAGTTAAATAAGACACACTGATGGTAAATTCTACATCTCCATTTGCTCTTTCATTCTCTGGGATAAACCTTAACCTTGTGGTCAGAGTCTGTGTGTCTGAGGCCCCAATCTCTCTATCTCTCTCTCTCTCTCGCTCTCCCTCCACTGTCTCTCTCTCTCTCGCTCTCCCTCCCACTGTCTCTCTCTGTCTCTTCCTCTCTCTCTCTCTCTCTCTCTCCCTCTCTCTCTCTCTCTCTCTCTCTCTCGCTCTCCCTCTCTCTCTCTCTCTCCCTCTCTCTCTCTCTCTCTCTCTCGCTCTCCCTCTCTCTCTCTTGCTCTCCCCTCTCTCTCTCTCTCCCCTCTCTCTCTCTCTCTCTCTCCCACTCTCTCTCTCTTTCTCTCTCTCTCTGTCTCCCCCCTCCTCACTCCCACCCCCTCCCTCCTGAGATTCCAGGGAGAAATGTTTACATGTTCCCTTTTGCTGCACAGAACGTTCTCTCCGGTGTCGGGGCCTGCACACCATGTGAAAACTCCATAGACTGTGTGTGCGGCATGGTAAGGCCCAGACATTATTTGCGTTCCAAACAGTACCCTATACCCTACATAGTGCACTACTTTTGAACAGAGTCCTATAGACACTAGTCAAAAGTAGTGCACTAAGTATGGAATAGCGTGCCATTTCAAATCAGGCCCATAATGATCTGTGAACGAGGATGTAGGACGACGGTCTGATGTCAGAATGGTTCAGATAATAACTACAGAATGAAGCCAACATCAGCGTGAGCTTTGGTTGCGAATGGTATGACCTTTGAACTCTTATTCACTACATAAGTGATACCTCCTAGCCGTTGAGTTAGCAACAGCAGCTGCAAACGAGGGTTAGGAAGGAACAGACAGAGTATCCCGTCTACCACACAACGACGTTACTACAACGTATTCAATTGACAACCAGAAACATTCTTCAAAGGACTCAGTTGGGCAACACGGCCTTCCATTTACCACCAACCTACCGAAGCGCAGCTCAGAGTAAATATTTATTGCATTTTCCTTTTCCAAATGGGCAGTAATTTAGAATGCATAAGATACTGTATTTACGATAGCACAGCTTCACCCTTTGTTCCTCAGTCTTCCCGCTCCTTCACTCAAACCCAGCCCCTTTTCTTTTGTGTAACCAGCTGTCATATCTGTTCCGCCCGCTAGGGACGTTTTCCTTTATGACGTAATTTGTAATCAAGTTATGATTTAATTATGTGTATGTGTAATTCTGTGTGATTAGTTAGGTATTTAGTAAATAAATGATTAAGCCCAATTTTGTATTGCTGATTCAACTTGTTAGCCAGGGTTTGTGCAGATAACCAAGAATTTACAACTTTCAGATGAGACTGCATAAAGATGACGATTAATATTGACTGCTATTGATGTAAAATATTACTAGGTCTTTACAAGTTTATTTGGAAGATAACAGCTCTATAAATATTATTTTGTGGTGCCCGGCCCTCAATCAGGTGATATTAATTACGGAGAAATTATTTTATAGAATAGCATGTCACATCACTTAACTTAACGACACGGCAGGAGCAGTAACATTCACAGAAGATATGCTGGAATAAAACTGGAATCTGTGTCTGGAAATGAAGAAAAACACACACACACACACACACACACACACACACACACACACACACACACACACACACACACACACACACACACACACACACACACACACACACACACACACACACACACACAAAGGAGCATCACTGTACTTTAAGCCTTCAGGTACATTTGAGGACCAACTTTGAGGCCTCTTGAAAGCTTTATAATAATAATCAGGTTGACCTACAGCTAAATCTTGATTATAATAATAATCAGGTCGAGCTACAGCTAAATCCCCAATATAATAATAA